>NW_010971683.1:68676-79723 GCF_000463585.1 Tarenaya hassleriana
CTGTTTTTCTGAAAAGTGGTGCTGTAGCATAAGCACCCAAATATCCGAAGATGAGAATATGTAGGCAATTTACCATTTAACACCTCATATGGTGATTTCTGATTCAAAAGAGGAGATGGAATCCTGTTGATCAGATATACAGCACTACGAACACATTCTGTCCAATAACTGAGTGGCAACTTCGACTGAAACAGTAAGCTTCTCGCAACATTCAATATATGCTTATGCTTTCTCTCTACTACTGAGTTCTGTTCTGGTGTGAAATGATGTATAATCCCTTTTTCTCGACATAGCTCTGTAAATTTCAATTCAAATGCATTATCTGAACGAATGATCTTTATTTTGGCATTGTACTGAGTTTCTATCATGGCAACAAAAGAAGGAAACAGAAGCAATACATCACTTTTATTATGTAAAAAGTAAACCCATGTGGCACGTGAACAATCGTCAACAATGGTAAGAAAGTATCTGTGTCCTTCAACAAAAAGTGTTAAAAAAGGGCCCCAAATGTCTAAATGTATAAGATCGAAAGGATGATCAGATACGTGGTTATTGAAAGGAAAAGATAAACGTTTCTGTTTCGCTAAATGACAAGTCTGACAGTGGGTCAAGTCTGCACATTTGGGAAGAGATAGGGTTGACGAAAGTGTCTTTATTCTGGCTATGGAAGGGTGGCCCAGTCTTTGGTGCCATATGTTTGTGTCTGCAACAAGAGCATGACAAGAGTGGTGGATATCTGATGATGGAGGTGGATCTGGTGCAAAGAATGGATCAAGAATGTAGAGGTTCTGCTGAAGATCAGCTTTCCCAATCATCAAGTCCATAGTAGGCACCTGAATCAAACAAGAATCAGACGAAAAGGTAATGGAAACAGAGTTTTGCCTGAGAAGTGCAGATACACTGAGAAGGTTAAAGGCAAAGCTTGGTACATAAAGGACATTGTAAAGGGTTAAAAATGGGTTAATGTTGACTGTGCCAACATGTGTTATTGTGATGTGATGCTTGTTTGGTAACGTTACCATGACAGGAGAAACAGTACAACGATCCAAGAATAAATCCCTATTCGCACAAACATGTGTCGAAGCTCCAGAATAGACAATCCATTTACCAGCAGGCATAGAATTTGCTTTTAAAGAACTGGAACAGATATGAGTAGAAAGCATACCAGACGAAGAGGGTTGTAGTTCTGCTGCTCCATCAGCAGTGATGGTCGCATTCACATATGCCATTTTGTCAGAAAGTTGTTCATATAGTTGACGAATTTGGTCTGCTGGTAATTCTGATATAGGAGAAAGTTGGCTTATGCTCGAATCTGCAACAACAGGCATAGTTTGAACTGATGCAACAGGCTTCTGATATTGAGGTCGATATTGAGGTGCTGGAGACTGATATGTATATGGCCTGATAGATTGTTGCTGCAAAGGAGGTCTAGACGCTGGTGGTCTTGGCATTACTACTGGAGCCGTAATTTCTCCTTGACAAGATGACAATCTAACTCTATGTACTTGGTCCTCTCATGAAATGCCGCATTCGAGGCCAAATACAAAGCTGATTTGTTGTCACAGAACGGATTCACTGGCAACTGTACTGGAATCTGTAATTCCTGCAACAAATTCGTCATCCAAACAATCTCACATTTTGCATTAGCTAAAGCTCGATATTCTGCTTCTGTACTGCTTCTGAAAACTGTATGTTGTTTCTTTGATTTCCATGAGACCAATGAATCTCCCAAGAAAATCAGATAACCAGTGACTGATCTCCTTGTGTCAGGACAAGTTCCCCAATCCGCATCAGCAAAAGCCTGTAACTTGGGATTCGACACAGATGAGTAAAACAAACCTTGTCCAGGATTGTTTTTGAGATACCTGATTACCCAATGTGCCGCCTTTAAATGTTCATCAGTGGGAGAAGACAAGTATTGACTTAGCTTGTGTATCGGAAAACTAATGTCTGGTCTTGTGATCGTAAGATACAATAGCTTTCCAACCAGAACTCGATATGATGAAATATCTGTAAGTGGTTGTCTTGATTCTTTGCTGAGATGTACATTTGGATCCATGGGAACAGATACTGGTTTACAGCCAGATAAACCTGTTTCTGAAAGTAGGTCGAGGCAGTACTTTCTCTGGCAGATTGAGATTCCTTTGGATGATCGCGCTATTTCCAAACCCAAAAAGAATCGCAATGGTCCTAAATCCTTGATATTAAAGTTTCGTCGAAGCAAGTCCTTCACCTCAGCCACTGCATTGTCACTGTTACTTGCAATGACAATGTTATCCACATATACTAACAAAGCAACAAAAGAATCACCGTTCTTCTGTACAAACAAAAAATGATCTGTTTGAGATTGTTGATACCCTGCCCCTAACAGAACAGAGGAAATTTCTGGTACCATTGTCTCTATTCCTGATCAGTGGTTAGTGCAGCCACTGTCCACAATCCACCCTCTCTTGTCACTATTCGAAGCATAGCATGTTGCAACGAACAGATTCTCAGCATCACTTGTCTCTGCAGGTTTGGCCACAGAATTTTGTTGACCTTTGTTTCTGCAGAACCTTTCAATGTGTCCAAGTTTGTTGCAAGCTCGACACTTCACATTTGGATTCCTCCAACATCTCCAATGAGGATGATTGGTCTTGTTGCAATGTTTGCAAGGCTCGGTAGAAGTTTGGCTTGGATTAGCTTCTGATAACGCACTTGACTGTTTCTTCCCATCTCCCTCAGGTTTTTGTTTCTTCTGTTTATTCTTCTCAGCCTTCTTCCCCTTTGCCTTGGCTTTCAATGCTCCTTCAACCATCTCCTCCCTTCTCATCAGCCGCCTTTGCTCCTGTGCTTGAAGAGCACCCAAGATTTCTTGCAATTTCAATGCAGAAAGCTCCTTTGTGTTCTCCAAAGTTGCCATGGTGACTTCAAACCTTTTTGGAACCGATAGCAACACCTTCTGAACTATCTTGTCATCTGCTACATCTGTTCCCAGGATTCGAACCTTATTGATTATCATTACCAATCGGTCTACATAATCCGTCACAGATTCCTCCTCCTTCATCTGTTGCCTCTCGAATTCACGCAAAGGTTCAGCACTTTCATACTCTTGATCTTCTCATTTCCATCATATTCAGTTTTCAGAAAATCCCACATAAGTTTTGCAGAAGTCAACTTCATGATTTTAATCAAGACAGTCGGCGTTACAGCAGAAAAAATGCAGGATTTCGCTTTGGCTTTCTTGGTCACCCTCTCCCTGTGATTCCTTAATTGAGTCACAGTCGGGTTTGCGCCTAAAGGAGGGATTTCATAATCTTCCTCCACTGCTTCCCAGAGATCGGCTCCCTCTAACAAAGCCTGCATTTTCACGGACCAAATCTGATATCCCTCGCCATTGAACACTGGCGGTGACAGTGTCTGGACCACTGCTCCTGATGTGTCGGCTTGCTCCATGATTCTCAAATTGAACCGCCACACAGATCCCACAAAGATCCAAGATTGCTCTGACATCACTGTTAATCCTCACACACTCTCCTCTGTTTCTGATCAACACCCAAAATTAACAGATTTCAGGGTTGTATTTATCAACAGGAAATTCTTGAGAAGAAGAAGAATTTAATCAATGCTTATCATATATTTTATTCAACAAACGTACTTAAATAGATTCTACAAATTACATAACTGCTTTTACAAACTGACACACAGCCAACTACAACAATATAATTTGATCCACACTTGTCTCCCTATCAAACCTTCAAACACGTGTTTCAATGCCTCAAGCCAACTCAACGCTTGCTTCCCAACAAGATCATATTCTACTGCATAAACATAATGTGTATTATATATATATATATATATATATATATATATAGAGAGAGAGAGAGGTGAAATCAGTCGATTTCCTCCGAGAAGCTGCTTGCTCGAGCTTTCTTACCATTGGTTATGAGTTCACGGACAACCTCGTTGTTCATAACCCCCATTGCATATGGCCTGATGCCAATGATACAACCTTTCTCTGCAATGTAGACAATAATGGATCAATGGGTTTCGTTTCTACAAGTAATCAAGCTTGAAAAGAGGTTTGTTTCTTCTACAATTTACAAACAAGTCTACATTATGATCTGGTTTTCTATCCCGATTCATGTCGGGAAGACCATCTTATGTGGAAAGCTAAGTTGAAACAGAGTTACCTGGATTGATGGATCGGTCTGAAGCATATGAAAAGCGTCGAAGAGTCTATCTTGCATATAAGCCTGCAGCTGCTGCAGATGTCTTGAGTTGCAGAGTTGCAATGGCGGCTCAGTCCAATCTAGGAACCTTAACCCATCTGACAAAACGCTGCCATTGATCTCATCCTCTGACATCGAAGCTTCATCTTCCGCATCAGCGTTTGTATCACCACTCAACATGCTAAAATGTTAAACAGAAATCACATAACCACATCTGGAGAGTTTTCCCCTTAAACAAAATTCAAAAACATAGCTTATGTTATTCAAAAGAGACAAATCTTTCAAAAACATAGTCATGAATTTGAGTTGAAATCTCAAACTTTATGAGATTGCCAAGAGTATGATCGAGAAAGAGAGAATTTGTTATAGAGAGAGAACATGTAGAGAGAGAAAATACAAGTTGTATTTACTCTGTTACCAAAAAATGTAAAGGGAGTTGAGTTTAAATACAGAGTTTCGAATACAAAGCTTCTGTTTCATTATGAGGTTTACACCTCATAAACATTATACTCTAATACCAGAAAATGTATAGGGAGTTGATTTTAAATACAGAGTTTCGAATACAAAGTTCTGTTTCATTATCATGACATTCAGTATTCGAATTTTTACATACTAAGAATTGGTAAATCGCATTAGGTGATAAATACCGATATCTTATCGGCTATCTTTTCTCTCTCGAAATCAGATAAGAATCACAAAGCTTTTCCTTCAATGAGATTAGGGTCAGTGGATCTCCATCTCCAGTGCGATAGCTTTAGTAGTTTCGAGGTTTTCTGAAAGTCAACAGTTAATTGCCATAAGATTTGCCCACCCAGAAGACAACAGAAACAAACAGGTTGATGGAAAAAACAGAAATATCAGACAAAACACGTGAATGTGTATAACCAAATTGAGATACCCTAACACCAAATTGTTAAAATCATACTTTACATGACATCTAGTTCAAAGTAAGAGAGGTTAAGGACAAACAATTTTGAAAGAAGAAAACTTAATTCGACAAAAAAACTATACTTTGCACTAACACATTCTATAAAAACAAAGCAATAATGCAATCTTTAATACTCTCCATATAAAAAACTACGTGCAGAAATAAAGTATTTGTTAGCTTTTTTGAATATGAACTTGGACATCAGGTTGAAAACAGGATTCTTCGAAATGGCAATAGCTGCCTGATTGTCCACATTGATCTGAGTTGGAATCCTTGGATTGAAACCCAAATCACAGAGAATTTTTCTGAGCCAGATTGCTTGGTTTGCTGCTGCAGTTGTGGCAATGAATTCCGCCTCTGCAGTTGACTGAGCCACCACCTCCTGCTTCTTAGAGCTCCACGAAAAACAGTTTGAACCAAGCATGAAACAGAAACCAGAGGTACTCTTCATGTCTTGAGTTGAACCAGCCCAATCACTATCAGCAAACCCAACCAAATCGCCATCAAAATCCGACTTAAACAGAACACCATAATCAAGTGTTCCCTTCAAATATCTCAACACCCTTTTAGCTGCCACCAAATGACTCCTCCTTGGATTATTCAGAAACCTCGAAAGTACATTAACAGCAAACAACACATCTGGTCTAGATGCTGTTAAGTACATCAGACATCAAACCAAGCTTCGATAGTTCCTTTCATCAACCTCTTCTTATGTTTCTTCAATCACTAAATTCTCCTTCATGTTCATGGGTGTTCTCACACTCTTACAGCCATCAAACTTGAACTTCTTCAATATTTTAGAGAGATACTTCATCTGGCACAGAAAAATCTCCTCTTTACTCTGATTTATCTCAATTCCCAGAAAGAAAGATACTTGACCAAGATCAAACATCTCAAACAAGCTCATCAGCTCCTTTTTCACTTTCTCAATCTCTTGAACACAAGAACCTGTAACTAACAGATCATCTACATAAAGTGAGATGTCTGTAGTAAAGAAGCTCACTCCCAAATCTTCAAGATGCTCAAAACACTTGTCATCTTTCGGAGGCATGGCGGATCGTTGTTCTGATACCAAGTTTGTTAAGATACGAACAGAATATATAGATATATATATAATACCAACTGTATTCCTCAAACGAAGAAGGACTACAATTGTTTACCAAGAGGCATACCTCTCTCCCATACACCACATTTCAGATCTTCGATGCCCCTTTCCCCAAAATGAAAACCTAGTTATATAGAAGGCTCACCCAACAATATCAAGCTGAGGTGGCACATGCACAATTTATTCTATTAACCGAATACCCACTAATTATTCTCTGCCAGAAATATTCTTCTGTTGTTGCTCCTTGGTTGCTCCTTGCTGCGCCAGTGATAACAGAACCGGGCCCACCTTGTCCCCTGCTTCTTCTCTCTCTTCTCGCTTCTTCTTCTTCTTCTTCATCGTATTAACCATAAAAGCCTTATCAGGATACTGGATTTTAAAGGTAAATAAGTAATGAGCCAAGAGCTGGAGGAAACTGTGAGCTGCACGTTGAGTGCAGCATTAACCGCAGCTACAACGGCAATGATGAGAGTAGCGACATTAACAACAAGCTGAAACTGGATAAATCTCAGAATGTGTATATGAACATTAGTTTCAACAGTGTAACTTCAGGACAACATAAATCGGAAAGCTGGCCATAAAACATTATTCGAAATATTAATAACAGCTAAAGAGGATATCAAACGTAAGTAGTTAGTTATATGCGAAGAAATATAACAAGGCAAAAGTTTGACAAACTTAAACAACTGAAGTGGATATAATAAAGCAAAAGGTGATGATTTCCAAGCTCTCCTTAGCCACTTATGTTCCTTGAATTCTCAATTTCTCACACAGCACGGCCAATATCTGCCTGAAATTCATTTCAAACACCAGTAAGGAAAATCTATCCAAAAAGATGAAAAAAAATGATAGATGGATTTTGAAGGTACAAAATGAAAAAAAAAAACATTTTCGCATATGGTTTCATCTAACTCCTCAATTCCAAGTTACCGCGACGACATGGCCTCTTCTTTTAATGGCATGAACAGCAAAAGTTTGTCATTGGGAGATGATCTCCCCAAAACCTTTCGCACGCACAAAGCAACCATGGTAGTTTTCAAGTGTCCAACTAACAAAATTATGTTTGTAATGCTCGGGACAAAGACCAATCCAGAAGCTATACCCTGGCTTGCTCCTTATGTTGTTTCTTGTAACAATATGGAAATGTACAGAATTATCATGACATTCAATATTCGAACTTTTACATACTAAGAATTGGTAAGTAGCATTAGGTGATAAATACCGATATCTTATCGGCTATCTTTTCTCTCTCGGAATCAGATAAGAATCGAAAAGCTTTTCCTTCAGTGAGATTAGGTTCAGTGGATCTCCATCTCCAGTGCGATAACTTTAGCAGTTTCGAGGTTATCGTGAGTTACCATTCGTACATGAAAGTCAATAGTTAATCACTTAATTGCCATAAGATTTTCCCACCCAGAAGACAACAGAAACAAACAGGTTGATGGAAAAAACAGAAATATCAGACAAAACACGTGAATGTGTATAACCAAAATGAGATACCCTAAAACCGAATTGTTAAAATCATGCTTTCCATGGCATCTAGTTCAAAGTAAGAGAAGTTAAGGACAAACAATTTTGAAAGAAGAAAACTTAATTCAACAAAAAAATTATACTTTGCTCTAACACATTCTATAAAAACAAAGCAATAATGCAATCTTTAGTACTCTCCATATAAAAAACAACCTGCAGAAATAAAGTATTTGTTAGCTTTTTTACCTTTATACCGACTATAGCTGGCAAACAGAGGTCATCCCCTGGGAGTACCCACTTTAAGAGCTCATCGCTTGTTGGGATTTTGTCAACCTCATAGGTTTATGCTAATGCTACGCATTGTAAAGTTCTTGCTCCCTTGTCTTTCATAACCTTTTTAAAATAAGAAGCCCGTAACCAGACAATTACATGTACAATTTAATCTCAACCAGACCATGCAGTAAACATCTGCAGGAACTTACTTTACATGTAATGGAAAAGCACGACAAAACTATCGACACAAGTTACTCAAAAGTGTTGTCAACCCCACAAAACCAAGGATAGTGATCAAGGTGAAAGACTGATGACAATGAAAACCATGAAGGTGTTAGGTTCTCACAAACCTCGTCTTCAATCTGTCACATTACTACTTTCGTCCACAAAGCCTTTGTGTGAAGCCAAAACGATTTCACAAGCTCTTTTCCAATGAATATGAACTTGGACATCAGGTTGAAAATAAGCAAGGAGAAGAGAAGAATTGGTCATAAGCCAGGAGAAGAGAAGAATTGGTCATAAGCCATTATTTTTCTTCAGCAACCAGAAAAAACTGAAAGTAAAACATCTGGAGGAAACAGAGACAATTCTTGCACAGCTCTCATATGAAATACATAGACAATCAATCGATGCGTGTTACAGAGACAGTTTACAACAATATGTTTTTTTTGGTAAGAACTAAAAGGTGTGAAGGTATTCCAAAATTATATAGACACGAAGATAAACAATGTACTTCTTGCATAAACAGAAAAATGTACCGGATCAGAACAGCCAAGAAGACAGCAAGAGCAACTCACAGACCAACAATACCAATCAAAACCACCACTCCATTTAGCCAAACCTGACTGAGACATGCCATCAGTTTATCAATATATTTAATAATAATACACTGAACAGTACGATCATTAAAACGTTTTCTACGTGCAAAGAAGTTTTGCCATCAAAAATCCCAATTCTGTGTTGATATCAACAACAATGGCCTTTGTGGACAGAATAAAGGTTAACCATATTAATAAAATCTACAAACTTGATAAACACTTCACATCTCATTCGACTCTAGTGATCTATGTTTTCTCTGTTTTACATAATCAACCATTTTTATTCATGCAAACCAATAATTCAGAAAAGAACGAGGAAAGACATAAAAACACATAACCTACCAGCATTACGACCAGCCATTAAGAATGAGTCCTTGCTAGCATCTTTTTGAACCTATCAAGAAAAGAGAAGTTAATCATCATATCATAATGCGGATTATGATATGATCACCGACTTCACTATCATTGGCAACAGACGCATGCTTTTGCTCTCCTCAGTCATGTTATACGCATCAAGGGCAAGTGAATGGCCAGATATTAATACCCCATCCGCTGGAACCTACACAAGATTTTCTATACAGCAAAATCTACATATGTTACAGATAACTATTGTAGGAAATTACTCATCCAAAGGTTTGATTTTACAAGAAATTGTTGACATAAAGAAGAAGATAACCACAATGGAGAACAAAGGGAACAATGACGGTGAAGAATCTAAGAAGAAAATTACGTAAGGGAAAGATGATCATGTGCTTAACATGTGAGAGTGTGATGGGCCAAAATGGTTGACTAGGCTAAATGGGTTTTGAGCCCAAAAAGAAAATAATACTTTAGGATAAGGAATTGGTAACAAATTGTACTGGTCAAGGACAATATAGCAAGGGCTAAGAAGAAGAAATTCCCTATATATGTATTCAGCTTTAGTAATGAAAATAAAGAAGAGAAGTTTTTACTTTTATGTTTATTATGATCTTGCTCTAAAATCTCCTTCATCTTCTACATTTCTAAACAAACAAAAGAAACAATAAGGATTAACATGCATTGTAGTTGTTTTTCTGGTTTTTATTTACTAAGAAAATAAACGGAGAGAACGTGAGTTGTGCAAAGATTTCATAGAAATCTAAGAACTATAACATACCAAGAAAAAATGAACAAAAGGAATAGCATCCATCAGTTACCATATTACCAGTGTTGAGGGACCTGGAATCACCCACCACAATGTTGCAACTCGTCCACCACCTCTTATCACATGTACATTACGCACCTCTATAAAGTGCAAGTCAAAGAAAAAACATAATGCAGATTGCAGAAATGGTAAAAAAAAACGGCAAGTTTGGACCTCCAGATGTACATCTCTTTTCATCGTTCAGGTTTTGAAACTGCCGAGAGCGTTTGACGTCACTGACTGCTGCAAACATGAAATAGAAAGAAGATAAGTGTTCCTAACTGCAACCCACAATCATAATACTTGTCATGATGACAGCAAGAATAATTAAAACAAGAATGATTCCAGATGCAATGCTGACTCCATCATACAATGGTAACCATATTAATACAATTTACAGCCTTAGTCAACACTTCACATCTCATTCAACTTAGTAATCGTTTTTTTTCATCTGTTTTACATAATCAACCATTTTTTTCATGCAAGCAAACCAAATAATTCAGAGGACAATAACGAGGAGGAAAGACAGAAAAACACGAAGCCTACCAAGCATTACCTTTGTCATCTGCAACTTTACAACAAGACATTAAGAATGGGTCCTTACTAGCATCTTTTTGAACCTATCAAGAAAAGAGAAGTTAATCATCATATCACAATGCAGATTATGAGATGAACACCAACATCACTATCATTGGCAACAAATGCAAGCTTTTGATCTCCCCAGTCATGCTAGACCCATCAAGGGCAAGCGAGTGGCCAGATATTAATACCCCATCCGCTGGAACCTACACAAGATTTTCTATACAGCAAAGTCTATATATGTTACAGATAACTATGACATATCAAGAAACAATAAACAAAAGGAATAGCATCTCTCAGTGACCAGATTCTATTGTTGGGGGCCCGAAATGACCCACCACAATGTCATATATTGAATTTTCAACTCGACTACCACCTCTTATCCCCTGTGCATTACTTACCTGTATAAAGTGTACACAAAAGGAAACAACATAATGCAGATTACAGAAATGGTAAAAAAACAGCAAGTACGGACCTCCAGATGTGTCTCTTTTCCTC
>NW_010971683.1:80340-90364 GCF_000463585.1 Tarenaya hassleriana
TCTTGGCAAGCGTCCTACAGAACACTCTGTCACTTTAAATGAGAACTCGATTGTTTAGTCAGGAAACATAGCAAGAAAAACGCAACTCAAAAGGCCACCAAAATTAGTAAGAACTTTCTATACCAGAAAATATTTCCCTTTCTTACGAGAATAGGTATTCTTACGATTTACAATGTCATCCTCATCACCATGGATATCTTTCTGTACGTTTGTCTTTGGAAAATTCGACAATCCTCGAACCTAATACAAATGCAAACCAAAAACAATCACGCATAAGCAACCAGATACATGCAAACTAACAAAATCACGTATAAGCAACCAGATACGACCAAGTGGACATGAACAACAAAGAGAATCAACCCATAGGATAGATTCAAGATTGAAAACTCCCCCCTGTATTGCTGCGAGGCTTCTACGTTGTGATCCTTTGACATCAGAACAAGTTGTTCTGGTCCAATTCAAAATTCACCATTAGGGGTTTGTAGGAGCTGTTTGTTTGCCCCTGTAGATATCAGTTTCCACTTTTCAAGACCAAAACATCACATGGAAGAAACACATACATGTGCTGAAAAAGATTTAAAGCGTTACACTTACAATTTAAAAGAAAACATCAAGACTACAGTCTGTAGGAAAATATGTACATGACAAGGATCTGAACCTGCACAACGTTAATGTTCCAATTTTCTCGCTGGAAAATAGTTGTTGCAGAAGTCATCATCTCACATGGAGAAACCCACTGCACCTGATCATCAATTTTGTTTTTGTCATGCTATACATTAATCTGCTCGAACATCTAAAGAAGAGTATGAGAAGGTAAATCAAGTAATATCAATATCTTACCTGCCATCATTTTCCTCATTGAAAAAGCAACGCTGCAATAAAAAGGAGCAATATATTATCATCAAAGAATAAACTCCATGGATTTGTCATATATCCCAATGTATACCGTTACACTGAACAAGAAAAATTCCAAAGAGCAAATGGTAAAGCTTCCATGCAATAACCAACAAAAGCGTATATATGTTAAAAGAATACAGAATGAATGGGCAATTAGTTGAACTATATCATGAATTTTATCCATACCTTCCGTCTTCTGTTTGATTGAATCCCCAACTTAATGGTCCCTGCAAAAAGAGAGAACAAGAAATGGATTTAAAAAGCTCAACATAAGAACCAACAGATTGAAACGTTAGATTTTCAGGGCAACAAAGAAACGTGAATCATTGTCTAATCTAACATACACAATTCACCGAAAAACCATTATTCGAACTGCGAATATCACCATTACAATAGCATGGACAAAAGTTGACGAGAAGTTTCAGAGCAACTGATGCATAATGAAATTTGTAGCAAAAGCAACAATAACCCACTTGATACATCGTGAACAAGTGGGAAGCTTTGCACTAAACAAACCCGTAATCAGAAACACGGAATCCAGATACCTATAATGGAGACAGGCACTTCAGCACAATAAGAACACCTTCCGCTCACCAAGTTACAAGAATCACACCTCAAGTTACTTCTGATTAGCTGATTTTGCTTCGATATTCTCATCAGCAGTTCATACTTCATAGACTTGTACTAAAAAACATAAAAGCTCGATCAATGTCTTAAAGACTGCACGAGAGAATTTGGATTCTAAGAAATAACCTCCTGCCCACTGGAGGACAGTGCATGAGTTGATTAGTGGGTGGTTCTGTGACAGAGACCAAGGCTCCAAGAGTGTCCACTATGAGATTCACCCAAAGCAACTGTTTAATTAAAAGAAAAAAAGAAAGCTCTTTAAACCGATGGATATCCTCTACATACAGACAGCACATAAGAAAGTAGAAAAATCTGTACACGACAAGGATCTGAACCTGCACAGCTTTGACTGGGACACCACTACTTGAAACTACCGCTACAATGTTAATGATGAGAACAACAACATTAACAGTGAGCTGAAATTGGATAATTCTCCGAGTTTTTGCGGACTTTAGATTCAGCACTGTAACTTCACGACATCATAAAAGGAAAGCTGGCCATGAAACATTCTTCGAAATAATGTAATCTTTACTACTATGCATATAAAACAACCTATAGAAACGAAGTATTTGTTAGCTGTTTCACCTTTATACCGACACAGATTATCACAACTCAGTTTAAAAGAAGATCACCGACTTCACTATCATTGGCAACACAGACATACATTTTTCCTAGAATCATCGAGAGCAAGCGAGTGGCCTGATATAATAATTAATCCGTTGGAATCTACACAATATTTTTCAAATAGCAAAATGTATATATGTTGCAGATAAACTATGACACACCATGAAAAAATAGCAAAAGGAGTAGCATCTATCACTAATCTGATTACCAATGTAGGGAGAAAGACATCACCCACCACAATTTCATATATTGAAATTTCAATTCGTCAACCACCTCTTATCCCCTGTGCATTACTCTCCTCTATAAAGTGTAAACAAAAGGAATTAACATAATGCATATAACAGAAATGGTAAAAAATGGAGAGTACGAACCTCCAGATGTATGTCTCTCCCTTCCTCGTTCAGGTTTTGAAATTGCAGACTATTTCTAATCACTTACTGCTGCAAACGTGAAATAGAAAGAAGATAGTGTTCATAACTGCTACACAATCATAATACCTGTCTCGATAACAAAAAGAATAACTGAAAAAGATATGCTGCCTCCATCATCCCATTCCTTCTTTCAATCTCTATGACACAAAATATTATAAAACACCACACACCGTCGGTTTATATAAGCACTGACAAACAAGCTAAAGACAAATTGCAATTTTTTTATTATTATTCTCAGATTTAACATGATTCTGTTTTAATCCCAAGCACTGAAGATACCTTTGCTGCGACCATCACCACTATGAAAGTGAGTTCTTAGCCGATATCTTGCCAGCCAGATATCTTTTCACTTTCAGAATCCGACAATGAACGAAAAGTTAATCCTTCAATAACAATAGGTTCAGTGGCTTATGTACCATAGGTTAATATTTTTCACTCCAGCGCAATAGCTTTGGCAGGTTGGAGGTTGTCACTAGTAACCATTCGAACCTGAAACTCCACAATTTAGTGCTACAAGATTGCCCACCCAGCATGCAGCAAAAACAAAGTTAATGGAAAATACGAAAATATCAGAAAAAAACACGTGAATGCATATATAGTTCAGTTACCCTAAAACTAAATTATTGAATTCCTACTTTTTGTGCCATATAGTTCAAACTAAATGAAGTACCTTCACACCAGCACTCTGACTCCTGGTCTACAGAGATGGTTTAGATAAGAAACTATATTGAGAATCTTGCAGCAGACATGTGGGTGGTATCACAAACAATTTTCCATAGATACCAACTCATTTGCCAAAGTAGTTAAGAACAAACAATTTTGAAAGAAAGTAACCCTTAATTCAGCAATAAAATTATTTTTTGGACTAACGCATTCTATATAAAAACACAACCAAGAGAAATAAAGTATTTGTCATCTTTTTACCTTTACCGAGCCACCGACTATAGCTAGCAAATACTTTATTTCAGTGGATACTGTCTATAGCTTGCCAACAAAGATCATCCTCTGGGATTACAGACTTTTAGAGTTCATCGCATATTGGGATTTAGTCAACCTCATAGATTTTTCATGCTAATGCTACGCATTGTTAATATCTTGCAGCAAAGCCCTCAATAGCCTTTTATAATAAGGAACCTGCAAAATAGGCAACTAACTGGACAAAAAATTAGATCGATTCATGTTACTAAAAAGTGCTGTGCTGCGAGCCTTATAAAATAAAGGGTGGCGGTCTAATTGAAAGGCTGATGGCAATAAAACCTTGAAGTATTAGGTACAAACCTTGTCTTCAGTCACAGCTCACATTACCACATTCTATTAAACAAAGCTATAATGTAATCTTCACTGCTCTCCATATAAAGCAACCTACAGGAATAAAGTATTTGTTAGCGTCTTTTACCTTTATACCGACACAGATTATCACAACGCAGATTATGAGAAGATCGCTGACTTCACTATCACTAGCAACACAGATGCACGATTTTGCTAGAATCATCGAGGGCAAGCGAGATGGCAGATATTAACACTTACCCTTGGAATCTACATAAAATTTTCCATACACCAAAATCTATACATGTTACAGATAAACTATGACATACCAAAAAACAATAGCAAAAGTTGTAGAAACATCAATCACTATCTAATTACCAATGTTGGGAGAACGTCATCACCCACCACAATTTCATACATTGAAATTTCAACTCGTCTACCACCTCTTATCCCCTTTGCATTACTCACCTCTACAAAGTGTAAACAAAAGGAAGTAACATAATGCATACAACAAAAATGGTAAAAAAAAATTGGCGAGTACGAACCTCCTGATATATGTTTCTCTCTTCCTCGTTCTTGTTTTGAAATTGCAGACTTTTTGTTGTCACTTTCTGCTGCAAACGTGAAATATAAAGAAGATACTGTTCATAACTGCTACACACAATCACAATACTTGTCCCGATAACAAAAGAATAACTGCAAAAGCTATGCTGCCTCCATCATCCCATCCTTCTTTCATTCTCTATGACACAAAACATTATAAAACAGCACACACGTCGGTGTAATTAGGCACAAGACAAATTGCAATATTTTTTATTGTTATTTTCAGAAGTAGCACGCCTCTGTTTTAATCCGAAGTAAAGATACCTTTGCTGCGACCATCACCACTATGAATGTGAGATCTTAGCCGATATCTTGTCGGACATCTTTTCACTTTCAGAATCCGACAAGGAATGAAAAGTTATTCCTTCAATGATAATAGGTTCAGTGGCTTATGTACCATAGGTTAATATTCCGCACTCCAGCACAATAGCTTTGGTAGGTTGGAGGTTGTCACTAGTTACCATTCGAACCTGAAAGTCCACAATTTAGTGCTGTAAGATTGCCCACCCAGCATACAGCCAAATCAAACAGGTTAATGAAAAATACGAAAATATCATAAAACACACTTGAATGTGTATAACCAAATTCAGATACCCTAAAATTAAATTGTTGAATTCTTACTCTGTGTGCCATATAGTTCAAAGTAAATGAAGTACCTTCATACCAGCACTCTACCTCCTGGTCTACAAAGAGTTTAGATAAGAAACTCTATCGAGAATCTTGCAGCAGACATGTGGGAGGTCTGATAAAAAAACAAATCAACATATCCTTTAGTACTCTCCACATAAAAACACAACCTACAGAAACAAAGTATTTGTTAGTTATTTAGCTTTATACCGACTATATAGCTAGCAAAAACTTTACTTCAGTACTTAGTATTATACCGACTATATCTCGCCAACAAAGAGCAAGATACAATCCAACAATTCCATTAAAAATCAGCCACTCCGTTTAGGCAAACCTGATTGAGACATGTCGTAAGTTTAACAATATATGTAAATGCTAATACACCGAATAGTAAGCTCATTTAAAACATTTTCTACGTGCACAGGAGTTTCTTCGCCGTTTTCTTTAGTAAATGAAGTACCTTCATACCAGCACTCCGCCTCCTGGTCTACAAAGAGTTTAGATAAGAAGTACCTTCATAAAATTTACAGCCCTCATAAACACTTCAAACATCATTTGACTCTAGTAGTCTTTTTGTTTTTCAGTTTTACATAAACCATTTTTTTTCATGCAAACCAGATAATTCAGAGGACAACAACGAGCATGAAAGACATAAAAACACAACCTATCGGAATGATGCCTTTGTCACAAGAAAGACATAAAAACACAACCTACCGGAATTATGCCTTTGTCATCTGCAACTTTACAACAAGACATTAAGAATGGGCCCTTGCTAGCATCATTTTCAACCTATCAAGAAAGAGATGTTAAACATCATATCAAAACGCAGTTATGAGATGATCGCCAACTTCAGTACCATTGGAAGAAACGCAATCTTTTGCTCAACCCAGTCATTCTATACTCATCAAGGGCAAGCGAGTGGCCTGATATTAATACCCACCCGCTGGAACCTACAGAAGATATCCCATACAACAAAATCTATATATGTTAGAGATAACTATGACACACCAAGAAACAGGAAACAACAAAACAAACAGAAGGAATACTGGAATATCATCCATCAGTGACCAGATTTCCATTGGTGGGGGCCCCCACATCACCCACTACAATGCCATATATTGAAATTTCAACTCGCCTACCACCTCTTATCTCCAGTGCATTACTTGCCTGTATAAAGTCAGTGTAAACAAAAGGAAACAACATAATGCAGATTACAGAGATGTTAAAAAAAATGGGAGATGCAGACCTCCAGATGTATGCATCTCTTTTCCACGTTTGCGTTTTAAAAACTGCAGTAAGTGTTTGAAGTCACTGATTTCTGCAAACATGAAACAGAAAGAAGATAGTGTTCATAACTGCTACCCACAACCATAATACTTGTCACGGTGACAACAAGAACGACTGCAAATGCAATACTGCCTCCACCATACCATCTTTCTTTGATTCCCTATGCACAGTGGTAACACAAACATTAGAAAACATCAATAAGTAAACACCGTAGGTTGAAATAAACAGAAAATCTTTCCCTTTCTTACGCATAGGTAAGGTATTCTTACGCTTTACAATGTCCTCATCATTAACATGGATACCTTTCTCTATGTTTGTCTTCAGAAAATCCGACCTAACACAAACGCAAACTAACAAAATCATGATACCTGTCGCGGTGACAGCATGAATAGCTACAACAAGAACGACTGCAAATGCAATGATGCCTCCACCATACCATCCTTCTTTGATTCCCTATGCACAGTGGCAATACAAACATTAGAAAACATCAATAAGTAAACACCGTAGGTTGAAATACGCAATGATACGGCAAACAAGGTAAAGACGATTAGAAATTTGTTTTAATTGTCTTCAAAAGTATCACGCCTCTGTTTTTATTCTGAGCACTAACGAAGCTTCCGCTGCGATCATCACAACTATCAAAGTGAGATCTTGGCAAGCTGCCCAGAGAAAACTCTGTCACTTTCAATGAGGACCGATTGTTTAGTCAAGAAACACAGCAAGAAAAGCATAATTGAAAAGGCAAACAGAATTGGTAAGAACTTCCTATACGAGAAAAGCTTTCCCTTTCTTAAGCATAGGTAAGGTATTCTTCCGCTTTACAATGTCATCATCATCAACATGGATACCTTTCTCTATGTTTGTCTTTAGAGAATCCGATAATCCTCGAACCTAATACAAACGCAAACTAACAAAATCATGATACCTGTCGCGGTGACAGTAAGAATAGCTACAACAAGAACGACTGCAAATGCAATGCTGCCTCCACCATACCATCCTTCTTTGGTTCCCTATGCATAGTGGTAATACAAACATTAGAAACATCAATAAGTAAACACCGTAGGTTGAAATAACCAATGACCCAGCAAACAAGGTAAAGACGATTAGAATTTTGTTTTAATTGTCTTCAGAAGTATCACGTCTCTCTTTTTATTCTGAGCACTAACGAAGCTTCTGCTGCGATCATCACAACTATCAAAGTGAGATCTTGGCAAGCTGCCCAGAGAAAACTCTGTCACTTTAAATGAGGACCGATTGTTTAGTCAAGAAACACAGCAAGAAAAGCATAACTGAAAAGGCAAACAGAATTGGTAAGAACTTCCTATACCAGAAAAGCTTTCCCTTTCTTACGAGGATAGGTGTTTGACACATAGATAAGGTATTCTTACGCTTTACAATGTCATCATCATCACCGTGGATACCTTTCTTCAGGAAATTCGATAATCCTTGAACCTAATACAAGAGCAAACTAAAATAATCACGCATACGGCCAAGCGGGCATGAACAATAAAGAGAGTCAACCCAGAGGATAGATTCAAGATTGAAAACTTGCCCATCTGTATTGCTTTGAGGCTTCTAGGCTGTGATCCTTTGACATAAGAACAAGTTGTAGTCACCATAAGGGGATGGCAGGAGTCGTTTGTTTTCCCCCTGAAGATATCAGTTCCGAATTTTCAATACCGAAACACCAGACGGAAGAAACATATAGCTGTGCTTAAAAAGAATTAAAGCAAAATGTAAAAGAAAACATCAAGATTACCATCAGTTCGCTCCCCCATGGTTATGAAACCATTTGCAGCACAACAACAAGAGAAAAGAGACAGGTCAGAAAAGAAACCAAAGCATATCTCAGTTCATCGTAAACAAGAAATTGTCAGAAAATGCAACAAGGAAAACTTACCAAAAGACCTCTCATTCATCTTTCATCTGTCGAAAATGTCTGAACAATCAGACACCGTTGCGAAGGAAAACATCGAACCAAAGAAAGTTTAGTGGAGAATGGAAGAACAAAAGATTGATTCCAGAACTCCAAAACTTTTTCAAAGAAGGAGAAATCTCCGGCGAACTTACCGTCGCCATTCTTCTTTTTCCGGTCGCGAGAAAACAATTTTGAATGAGAGAAAAAAGCAACACAATAGTAGTGCCCTTATGGGCTTATGCCCAAGTCCAACAACCCATAAACCTGCACAAATTTACGTTTCTGTACGTATGCGATGTATGTATGTATGTATGTAACTATGTCTGTAGAGGAGATCATACTCGGTTAAGCTAGTTAGAGTAGTGAAGTAATCATAACGGATACTTTTTGTAACGTGTCACAATATTATTGGTGCTAGTTGCCCTGTAAACGCTTCTCGTCCACGTCTCCAAGTGACGTCGTTTCAGTTAGCCAGCTGTTGCCACATGCGTTTCAATTTTTTTACCACGTGGCATTATCACAGGCTAATCAAAGTGAATTATGTTTGCTTTTTTTCAGAAGCCATGTTAATTAAGTAACGGTGTTAAATGTCGTGTGGGAATATGCCAAGCTTTCCTTTCTTGATGTAGAGAGTGTGCTCACTCAAACTTTTGTCAAAACAGAGTTTTCGAAGACTTTGATCCATCTTTTCATACCAAGCACTTGGTGCTTGTTTTAGACTATAGAGTGCTTTCTTCAACAAATACACCTTTTTCTCTTGCCCTTCTATTGCATAACCTTCTGGTTGTTCAACATAAATCTCATCTTTCAATTCTCCATTCAAAAATGCAGACTTGACATCCATATGGAACACTTTCCATTTCATTTGTGCAGCATATGCCAACAACAACTGTATTGTGTCTATACGAGCTACTGGAGCAAACGTTTCTGAGTAATCCACTCCCCAAACTTGGGCATATCCTTTAACCACAAGTTTGGCCTTGAACTTGTTTACTGATCCATCGGGGTTATACTTCGTCTTATAGATCCACTTCACCCCAATGACTTTCTTATTCACTGGTCAGTCAACTAGTGACCAAGTTCTATTCTTGTTTATCATTCTCAGCTCCTCCTCCATAGTTAGGTTCCACTTCTCATCGATTTTAGCTTCCTCAAAACCAGATGGTTCCATAATAACTATATTACACCTTTCGTATATGTTATTAAGTGACCTTGTACCTCTCACAGGAACATCATCATCAGGTTCTTCATCAATCTGTAATATCTCCTGCTCAGCTTCAGACTGTTCTTCCTCTGTACTCTGCACTGGTTCCATCTCCGCATCTTCGTCATTGTTTAGAGAATCCATGTGATCGGACCAGTTCCACTTAGTTTCTAGGAACTTAACGTCTCTACTTACTACAACTCTTTTTGAGTTTGGTAAATAGATTCGATAGGCCTTCGAAACCAGACTGTAACCAACAAAAATTCCCATATCTGATCTCATATCAAGCTTGTCTCTTCTAACTTCAGGAATGTGAGAAAAACATACACAACCAAACACCTTAAAGTTTGCACAATTCGGCTTCTTACCTGTCCAGACTTCAATAGGCGTTTTCTTGACAAGTGCCTTTGTTAAGAGTCTGTTGAGCAAGAACACCGATGTGCTTGATGCTTCTGCCCAGAATTGCTTCGGCAGATTTTTGTCAAGCAGCAAGCATCGAGCCATCTCCATTATTGTCCTGTTCTTCCTCTCACTTACCCC
>NW_010971683.1:90415-108770 GCF_000463585.1 Tarenaya hassleriana
TAGCATCTTCACAGATTTTCCTGAATCTTGCCGATGTATATTCAGTCCCATTATCTAATCTAACCACCTTGATCCTCTTCTCACTTTCATTCTCAACCTCACTTATATTTCTCAAAGATCCCATCAACTTCAGATTTCAACTTCATAAAATAAATCCAACACATACGGGAATAGTCATCGATAAAGGTTATGAAATACTTGTTCTCCGTAAGTGATTCTACCGGAATCGGACCATAAACGTCAGTGTGAACTAGCTGCAGTTTCTCATTTGCCCGCCAAACAGAAGAACCAAATGGAAATCTGTTCTGTTTTCCCAAAGGACAAGTCTTGCAAGCTAATTCCAGGATCTGAAAACTGGTAACCCATTGATCATGTTGTTCCTTGACATATGTAACAGACCCTTGTCATGAAAGTGGCCTAATCTTTTATGCCAAAGATCTTCCTCCTGTGTTTGTGACCTCATAGCCTTAGCGTAACTCGTTTCTGGATCGAACGAGAAACTATTGTTCTTCATCCTAATCTTAAACAGAACAGGGTTTGCATCATTTCCAATGGTACAATCTTCTTTATCAAAGAGCACCTTGAAGCCCTTCGACAATAACTGAGCAACACTTAGCAAGTTCTGATCTATCTTAGGGATGAACAAAACATCATAAAGAATTCTGACTCCATCTGATGTCTTGATGCAGACATCCTCTTTCCAACTGAGATATATTCTCCATTTCCAACTTTAACTTTTGAATATAACGATGTGTCGAGTCTCTTGAACAAACCTATGTTCCCGGTCATGTGGTTAGTGCAGCCACTGTCCATAAGCCACCCTCTCTTGTCACTATTCGAAGCATAGCATGTTGCAACGAACAGATTCTCAGCATCACTTGTCTCTGCAGTTTTGGCCACAGAATTTTGTTGACCTTTGTTTCTGCAGAACCTTTCAATGTGTCCAAGTTTGTTGCAAGCTCGACACTTCACATTTGGATTCCTCCAACATCTCCAATGAGGATGATTAGTCTTGTTGCAATGTTTGCAAGGCTGGGTAGAAGTTTGGCTTGGATTTGCTTCTGATAACGCACTTGGCTGTTTCTTCCCATCTCCCTTAGGTTTCTATTTCTTCTGTTTAGTTTATTCTTCTCAGCCTTCTTCCCCTTTGCCTTGGCTTTCAATGCTCCTTCAACCATCTCCTCCCTTCTCATCAGCCGCCTTTGCTCCTGTGCTTGAAGAGCACCCAAGATTTCTGGCAATTTCAATGCAGAAAGCTCCTTTGTGTTCTCCAAAGTTGCAATGGTGGCTTCAAACCTTTCTGGAACCGATACCAACACCTTCTGAACTATCTTGTCATCTGCTACATCTTTCCCAGGATTCGAACCTTGTTGATTATCATTACCAATCGATCTACATAATCCGTCACAGATTCCTCCTCCTTCATCTGTTGCCTCTCGAATTCACGCAACAGGTTCAACACTTTCATACTCTTGATCTTCTCATTTCCTTCATATTCAATTTTCAGAAAATCCCACATAAGTTTTGCAGAAGTCAACTTCATGATTTTAATCAAGACAGTCGGCGTTACTGCAGAAAAAATGCAGGATTTCGCTTTGGCTTTCTTGGTCACCCTCTCCCTGTGATTCCTTAATTGAGTCACAGTCGGGTTTGCGCGTAAAGGAGGGATTTCATAATCTTCCTCCACTGCTTCCTAGAGATCGGCTCCCTCTAAGAAAGCCTGCATTCTCACGGACCAAGTCTGATATCCCTCGCCATTGAACACTGGCGGTGACTGTGTCTGGACCACTGCTCCTGATGTGTCGGCTTGCTCCATGATTCTCAAATTGAACCGCCACACAGATCCCACAAAGATCCAAGATTGCTCTGATACCACTGTTAATCCTCGCACACTCTCCTCTGTTTCTGATCAACACCCAAAATTAACAGATTTCTGGGTTGTATTTATCAACGGGAAATTCTTGAGAAGAAGAAGAATTTAATCAATGCTTATCATATATTTTATTCAACAAACGTACTTAAATAGATTCTACAAATTACACAACTGCTTTTACAAACTGACACATAGCCAACTACAACTATATAATCTGATCCACACTTGTCTCCCTATTAAACCTTCAAACACGTGTTTCAATGCCTCAAGCCAACTCAGCGCTTGCTTCCTAACAAGATCATATTCTACTGCATAAACATAATGTGTATTATATATATATAGAGAGAGAGAGAGGTGAAATCAGCAGATTTCCTCCGAGAAGCTGCTTGCTCGAGCTTTCCTACCATTGGTTATGAGTTCGCGGACAACCTCGTTGTTCATAACCCCATTGCATACGGCCTGTCTGATGCCAATGATACAACCATTCTCTGCAATGTAGACAATAATGGATCAATGGGTTTCGTTTCTACAAGTAATCAAGCTTGAAAAGAGGTTTGTTTCTTCTACAATTTACAGACAAGTCTACATTATGATCTGGTTTTCTTGTCCCGATTCATGTCGGGAAAACCATCTTATGGGGAAAGCTAAGTTGAAACAGAGTTACCTGGATTGATGGATCGGTCTGAAGCATATGAAAAGCGTCGAAGAGTCTGTCTTGCATATAAGCCTGCAGTTGCTGCAGATGTCTTGAGTTGCAGAGCTACAATGGCGGCTCAGTCCAATCTAGGAACCCTACCCCATCTGACAAAACGCTGCCATTGATCTCATCCCCTAACATCGAAGCTTCATCTTCTGCATCAGCGTTTGTATCACCACTCAACGTCCTAAAATGTTAAACAGAAATCATAGAACCACATCTGGAGAGTTTTTCTCCTTAAACAAAATTCAAAAACAGAGCTTATGCCAAGCCCCTGACATTAAGTCTATGCTCGAGACACTCCTACAAGGACAAGCATCTATGAATAACACAATGCAAGGAATGGTTACCGAGCAAAGTGATTTAAAGAAACAGATCCAAGGAATAGAGTCCCATGTAAAGCTTCTCGATAACCAGGTAGCTCAACTCGCAACTAAGCCTAGCAGAACGTAGGGCACTTTACCTGGTAACCCCGAACCCAATCCTTGTGAGCAATGTAATGCTGTCTACGTGGAGGAGAGCAAAACTTACAGATCTAGGAGGATCATTGCCGAACAAAGAAGAGCTTATCTAGAGAGGCAAAGGAACCCGATAGTAGAGGAACCTAAGGACGTATACGTTCCTCCGCCTCCACGACCACCTCCTATATGTTTCCGCAACAATTACAGCGTACTCCGCAAGTAGACGGCGAACTCACGAAGTTTGCAGATATGTGGAAGAAGATGGAAATCGCCCAGCCTTTACAAGAGGCTATAGCGCAAACTCCGTCTTATGAGAAATTTCTTAAAGATACACTCGTTAAGAAGGAGAAATTAGATGGAGAACCTGTAATCCTGATCGTTGAATGCAGTGCTGTACTGCAAGAGGACTTACCAACCAAGATGGCAGACCCAGGAAGTTTCTCCATACCCTGCCAACTAGGCAGCGTCTCCATTCCTAGTGCACTATACGACTTAGGAGCGAGTGTAAGTCTACTACCTAAGACCACATATGACAAGCTGAATGTGGGTGAGCTGAACCCCGCCAAGATGATCCTGCAGCTAGCAGACAAGTCAGTAAAAGCCCCTCTAGGGATTTTAGAGGATGTGCGGCTTAAGGTTGGAAATGTTTATGTTCCAACCGATTTTGTAGTCATTAATATGGACAACAGAAATGATGAATCAGTCATCTTAGGACGTCCATTCCTCAACACTGTTGATGTTGTAATTCATGTCTGAAAGGGGTGCATAGAAATGCACATAGGAGATACGGACATAGAATTCAAGCTGGAGCAAAAACCAGAACGGGGTAAAGAGGACGATGAACACCTATTGCTTATTCCAGAAGAACTACCAGGTTCACCGGGAAAACAAACCCCGCGACTAAAGGATAAAGGCAAGGGAATTGCCTATGACAGAAACATCTACAACCTGCCGGTAGCTAAATCTGTAAGCTCCAAAAATGGAACAAAAGTCAAATCCGAATCCCTGATTAAGAAGTCTGAAGAAAAATCTGATGGAAAAATTCAACAGAAGTAAGGGAAAACACTAAATATCCCTGATGGCGGAAGGGGAACCCAAGTGAAACCGCCAGATCCAATTCCTGAATCCGCAAGCGGAAATGACTGCAAGTTGAAGCAGACAGTGTGCACTAGTACAGTGTACATACCCCCGGGATGGCAGGGAGTAAACCAATTCCGTCTAACACTGCCACCAGATCACTTAAATTAAGAGGGTCAAGCTGATGACCTTAAATTAGCGCTTCACGGGAGGCAATTAGCACATTTAATTTCATGCATCACGAGCATACATTGCTAGAAAAAGGACCAAAAGTGATCGAGGAGGAGAAAAACGCGAAAAATCGGACTTTCGGACAATTTTTGGGAAATTCGATGTTTGGAAACCTCGATATCGAGGTTCCAAAACGTCTAGATTTGAGTCGGATCTGAAATTGGGAATTTTTGGAAATCTCGACCTTCAGAAACATTGATATCGATGTTCCATAACTTCGAGATTTGATCTGAAATAGAAATTGGGGATTTCTAGAAATCTCGAGGTTCCGAAACATCGATATCAATGTTGCAGAACCTCGACTTTGAGATGGGATGGAATCCGAAGAGTCAAGTTCGATACCGATGTTTACAAACCTTGATATCGACCTTTTAAAGGTCGAGATCTAGAACATGCAGATCTATCAGATCTCGATGTTTAAAAACATCGATATCTATGTTTTTAACATCGATATTCTCGGTTATATATACCGAAATCTCGACCTTTTCTCATTCACTCACAACAAACCTCCACATTCTCCTCTCAAGCTCGAGATATTATCCCCCACACAACAAAACGACCCAAAAATACCAAATTTATCCAAAATAGCCATGGAGAAAACAGTATCAGACCCGCCAGCTGACCGTGTGATCACCATCGGTCCACTTACGCCCATATCTATAGAGGATGCTGATGAGCCTATCGGGGAGATCCGAACAAGGCGAGCTCACAACCAAGATGCGCGCCTCCACCATATCAAATTGCGAGGGATCAAACCTGCCCAGTTCCTCGATCATCCAACGCTGGTAGAGCTTGGCATTTATGACCAAGTTCAGCTGCTGTGCAGTGCTTGGGGTAGGCGCAACTGTTCGACACGAAGGAGAATGGAAGTGACTCACCTGGGCTTGCTGAACGTCAATATTTTGAAATCTTTATAAAAAGACCGTACGGAAACCGAGATGGGGTTCGACTTTCGACACATTTTCCGAAACATTTTGTACTTTTGAGTTTTGGAACACTTTGGGGGGGGGCTAATTCGAGTGGATTTAGCTACATTTCATTGTTGAAGGATTGAATTCTACACATTATAAGTCTTCTTTTCCCTTTTTCTATTGAAATGTTGAATGAATCCAAGTCTACTTTGTTTTCCTAATTGATGTGTGAGTAGTTCATTTGTTGTAGCCTAGGGAATCTAGCCATATTACGGAATTATCAATATGCTTAACCGGTTGAATGCATGTCTAAGTTAGATCTGGTTTTATGAATTGAACGTAATGCTTTCTTAGGATTGATCACCCTATAGAATTGAATTTGGGTTAGTTAATTGCAAAAGAATTTGGATTAATTAATACTGGAATTCGTTCATAAGATAGGTTCAATTGTTAATTCTGAACGCATAGGTTAGACTTGATAAGGAATTCTTAATTCGACCTAGGAACTGTGATAGCGTGCGTTAATGCTTCTAACGTAGACCTAAAGATGCGGAAACTGATAGGAAAGTGTTAGTTAGAGAACGATAGATCCCTGATCGGACGCGTTCTAGGATAGAAGTTAGAGTTTCCCGATTCAACCTTAGACTGCAACCAACATATCTATCTAGATAATCCGTAGCATCGGTGAACCCCCTGAACCTACAGTGCTTTTAATTATAGTTTTTCCCAAACAACCAACAATCTTGCGTTCTGCTCTTGTTAGGATCACCAACGACACCATCACCTCTCGCTCACTGAATTCGACCCTAGAACTACATCGAATCCGTATCCTTGCGGAATCGGCTTAGTCTAGGTTTTATTACTTGACCATCCACTCACCTAGATTGGTACGATCAAATGGCTTGTGGGATAGAAATCGTTGATTGGAACCCATGGGATCGATGTTGTCTAACCAAATAAAAACGTTTCTATAAGAATCGTTCTCATGTTTGTCAAAATCGATAGAGTCTATTATCAAATGTATTCTTATTTCTTCATGTGCAGAAAAAGATAGTGAGCATCTCAACACTCCATTGTCATTATCTCGTCAACAAAAATCGTTCGAGGAAATGAGTGCATCGATTTGATGGTTCGGGTCTAAGTTGTGGGTCGGGTTATCCAATAAACAAAATAAAAAAAAATGATTATGAACCCTTCAACTTCAATATCCTAGGAACCCGAGATGCCAGCAAAAGAAAAAAAAGAAAAAAAAATCTAGTTCGATGAAAGAAAAAAAAAAGAAGAAGAAAAAGAATGAATATCGAAAGCATAGACTGGATACGATTAGGTAGAATGACGTAATAGGTTCGAGAAACATGTTTGGTAGATGATTGAAGTTCTTGTATTGGTTCTAGGTAGCGGTATAGATCCCATAGCTACGAAAGACTATCCTTTAGAGAGGGAGATCATACTAGACAGACTTGATCATTGTTCACGGGGATCTAGGTCGGATAGCGGTTTCGCTCTCGATTATCATTTTGAGTTATGTCATTGTCTTGCCCACCTTTCAGACCGTTTTTCACAGAGTATTTGCTCAAGGACGAGCAATGGTTTAAGTCTGGGGGAGTTTGATAACATGTATTTTGGGTGATGTTTTGATATAGGATGTCTAGTGTATTTCACTCGGTTTTACATAATTATAGACATTCTAGGGCACATTTGGTTTCGATATTGGTTAGTTCTGTTCTTTTGTGTTTAAATAGGTTTTCACGCATAAAAAGAGAAAAAGGAGTGGAAAACATGGGCTACGGCACATCACGGACGAAACGGAAACATTTGGAGTGTCACGAGGAAAAACGTGAAGCTCAGAAAATGCCAGATCTTGCAAGTCCAATAACTTTCACTCTACAAGTCCAAATCATGCATTTTCTACATCATTGAAAAGCTCTCTTCGATATCTACGCATAGATACTAAGATCACCCAAATCTGATGTCAGAGCACGAAATTATGAGCAAATTCGTGAAGCCCGTCAAAACAGCGATGTGACACGATCGTGTCACTTGTGTAGACACGATCGGGTCACTCAAAATCCAGAAATTTTCCAAATTTGCCTAAAAGAAAGAGGAGATAATTAGAGTTGGCCTCCAGGGTCGAATTCATTCAGACTATTGACAGAAAAGGGACCATAGAGCACACAAAAGAGGGAGATTATCAAGAGGCAAGAGATCGGAGTAGAAGACGGAGATTTTGAAGCCGGAAAATCGACTAAGCATTCTTTCTTTCTTCTATTTTACAATGTTTTGTATTATTGATATGAACCATGACGTCTCGATGTTTAGAGAGTATAAGGTCGGTTCGGGAAACTCTAGCCTCTATCATAGAACTTGTCCGGGTTAAAGATTATCGCTCTTTAACTAACGCTTTCCTATCAGCTTCCGCATCTTTAGGTCTACTTTAGAAACATTAACGTCTGCTATCATTGTTCCTAGGTCGAAGTAAGAGTTCCTTATCAAGTCCAACCTATATATTTAGAATTAATAAATTCAACCTATCTTATGAACGAATTCCGGTATTAATTAATCCAAATTTTTTTGCAATTAACTAATCCAAGTTCAATTCTATAGGGTGATCAATCCTAAGAGAGCATTATGTTCGATTCATAAATCCATATCTAACTTAAACATGCATCAACCGTTTAAGCACATTGATAATTCCGTAACATGTCTAGATTCCCTAGCCTACAGCAAGTGGAGTCCTCACACATCATAGGAGAAAGCAAACTAGACATGGATTCATATAACATTTCAATAGAAAAATGAATAGAAAACTTATAGCGTAAAAAATTGATCCTTGAATGGTGAAATGTAGCAATCTCTACTCCAATTCGTCCCCCAAACATTGAGTAACCAAAATACAAATAAAAATATGCGAACTCCCTCTCAGTTTCCGTACAGTCGTTTTTATAGAAAACTCGAAATATCGATGTTGGGAGCATCGATATCGATGTTGTCCAACATCGATATTCTTCCAAAGTGTGGAGATCTCGATGTATAGGAACGTCGATATCGACGTTGTGGAAGGTCGATATCTGGACTGTTCAGATCTCGAGGTAAGTGACTATCGATGTCGATGTTGTGGAACATCTAGATTGGAAAATCTAAAAGTTTGATCTCGAGGTGGCTGGAAACGTCGATATCAATGTTGAGGAATGTCGATATCAATGTTCAGGAACGTCGATATCGATGTTGTATAATGTCGATATCGATGTTCTCAACATCAAGATTCTTCTTGTTCCGCTCTGAAGTCCGTTTCTTGTCCGTGACAAGTCCGTGGCCTTCCTTAGCTCCTCCTTTATCGTCCACTTGGTCCATTTAAGCTATGAAAACATCGTTTTAGCTCCATTTTCGTCCAATTATGCGAATATTCCTGAAATAACATCAAAGAGCAAAGAAAACAATATTTGTGTACAAAATGCAGTTTAAGTGCTAGATATGTATGGAAAAGAGAGGTGAAATGCAAGTAAAACCATAGGAAAATAAAGTCAAAAACCGATGTCATCAGTGATCCATGATCATCCGCATGATCATCTATCACACTTCATGCTATTCTTAATATATTATCATTCCCACAATAATATACAACTAGGGAATTTAGGATTGCTCATAACGAAACATAGATTTCCTTATTCATCAAACATGCAAAACGAATAAAGAAAAAGACATTCATTCACTTAATCAAAATCATGAATCTGTCAATACAAAATATCACGGTACTCATATCGTAAAGCAACATATAGCGCACCTAAACCAACAATTATAGCCTTGGAGCTTTACATAATTTAGAATTGCATCAGATGGATTTAAAGACTATATTTCTAAATGGTGAATGCTTCAACCTGAAGAGTGCATAGTGCATGGACAAGATAAGAAAGTGTATAAACTGGTGAAGTCATTATATGGACTTAAGCAAACCCCTAAATAATGACATGCAAAATGCTCTCAAATGGATTTCGAATCAACGAAGTTGACAAATGCATATATGTCAATGATAACGAGACAGAATTCGTGATTATCTATCTTTATGTGGATGATATCATTATCAATGGTAGTAGTGAAAAAAATAATTAAAGCTACAATAACCAGGTTATCATACAACTTTGATATGAAAGACTTGGGAATAACAAATGTAATACTTGGTATGAGAATTAATAAGATACAAGACGGTTATGTGTTATCTCAAAATCACCTATGTGACAAATCTTAGAGAGATTTGATAAAGATGGAAATTCTGAGGATAGAACTCCAATTGATTATTCATTCTCATTTGAAAAAACATCATGGTGAAGGAGTTCAACAATTAGAATGTTCGAGAATCATAGGAAGCTTAATGCATCTTATGAATAGCACAAGGCCTGATATTGCTAATACTGTGAACAAGCTTAGCAGATATACGAGCAATCCAAGTTTGGATCATTGGAAGGCTATAATTAGACTCCTTATATATCTAAGGTACGTACACTGATAATTATGAACTGCACTACACAAGATATCCATCAGTATCAGATAATTATGAACTGCACTACACAAGATATCCATCAGTATCAGAAGGATATTTTGATGCGAACTGGATCTCATACTCGAATGAGAATAAATTCACAAGTGGATATGTATTCGTTGTCGGTGTAGGTGCTATCTCGTGGAAATCTTCCAAGCAAACGTGTATTGCAAGATCAACTATGGAATCTGAATTCATAGCTTTAGACCTTGCTAGTGACAAAGCTGAGTGGCTTCGAAATTTTCTTGAGAATATTTCTATATGGCTTAAACATACGTCTGGAATTTGCATACATTGTGATAGTCAATCAGTAATAGGAAGGGCAAAAACCCATATTTATAACGAAAAGTTGCGACACGTCCATAGATGATATAATTCTGTCAGAAAATTACTGACAGATGGAGTAATATCTATTGGTTTTGTGAAATCAAAAGATAACTTGGTTGGTCCTTTGACTAAAGCCCTTAATAGAGATCAGGTAGAAATATTATCGAGGAAAATGAAACTAAAGCCTATAGAATGATAAACCACCATGATGGCAACCCAATCTATTTGCACAAACCACTAGTGTTAGGTTCAATGGGACAACCGAATTGTGGGAGGTCGATGGGATCACTCAAGACAAATGTCTCTTCACATTCCTATGATAAGAGTGATATAAATTGGTAAGATTGAATTTATGCTCTTAAATATTCTCTTATCTCCTACGAGAGTGAAGTATAATGAGATACTCTAAGAGAAAAATCTCCTATATTAAGTATAAAATCGGTCGCTTCTATGAAAATGACAAAAGGGTTAGTTCTCTCACTACAAAAGAACAGTTATATAGCGACGGAAAAATCCGTCGGAAATATAAAGGAAATCCGTCGCAATTAAGAATTTGCGACACACTTATTTTTGTCGCTATAGCGCTGTCGCAAACGTATAACGGTCGTTAATCTGTAGCAGTTTTGCGACGGAAAAAATCTGCATTTTGCGACGGAAAGTGACGGAAAAAATGTTTTAAAAAATTTATAAAAAAAATAAAAAAATTATATACTATATATACACATACATATATACATTTTCACATACACATACACCTATATACACATACATTCATACACATACATTACACACATACACATATACATTTCACATACACATACACACATATATATACACATATATTTTCATATACACATACTCATATATACACAAACACACATACACATTCACACATATACACATATACACACATATATATACATACATAAATACTCATACACATATATATATACACACATACACATATACACATATACACACATATATATACATACATAAATACTCATACACATATACATATATACACATACACATACATATAAACACACACATATACACATATATTCATATACACATACAATTACATATACATACACATACATATTCACATTCACATATATATACACATACACATATGCATACATAAACACACACACACATTTACACATACATACACATTCACTTACACATACATATAAACACACACATACACATTCACACATACATATACACATTCACTTATACACACATACACATACACATACATAAACACACACAAACACATCAAACACACATATATACATATATACATACATATATATTATCTTATGGGAGAAATTTGGCGATCCTTGGAGAGATTTAGAAGAAATTTGACGATTTTTGTTTTTTTATCAAAAATTTTTGAAGTCTAATGAAGAAGACGACTCACGGTTTTATATCGGAAAATTTCGTCGCAATCCGTCACAAAATAAAATTAATTTACGCCCCCAAAATTCAAAAAATTTCATCGAAAAACGAAACAAAATACATTGCAACGGAATATTCTGTCGCAATCCGTCACAATTTTTATTTTCTGTCGCAAATCATCTATTTCTTTGTTGTGACAGAATTATCCATCGCAAACCGTAGCAAATTCCGTCGTTATATGCAAGTTTTTTTGTAGTGTCTAAAGTACTTGATGAAAACTATCAGGTGTTGTCCTAGGGCTATAATGGGCGCAACAAATGAACTAATGAGAGAGAGAAGATATTGCATAAGTATTGTTGTCTTGGTGTTCATAAAAGCTGAATAGTTCAAGATATCGTGTTAACTGTTTAGCAAGTACATCCGATAGTATTTCACTATGGAAAGTTCAAATGTAAAACTACCTTTCCAAACCCAGTACACTCTCAATGAACGAGCTTTGTATTGCATATCATCTGTATATAGTGCATTAGTTGCATGAGATATATTTAGATTTCGCCTAACGCAAGACCCTATTTTGATTCTTATGGGGATTGTTGAATTTTGATTTATTTGATAGAATCAAAACAGATCTAGCCCATAAAATCTGTAGAAAATCCATTGATTATGGTAAGTATCAATCAGAATAATATCAAATTTGAATCTGATTGATTCTATAAATTAATGTGAGATACTCTCTCCACTAGTATAAATAGAGGTCTTGGTTAGATCATTTTATACACCACAAGAAAAGAACACATTGAGCATTCACATCTCTATTCATATCTCTCTCTCAGTTTGTTTGGTATTCTGGAAAGCTTATCCAGAATACGCGGTCGTTGTATCATAGGAGTTTACCATACTCCAATAACCTCGAAGCTTTATAGGTGACATGGAAATCGATCTTAAGAAAACTGTGTTTCACAGACTTCGACAATAATTTTTTATTATATGTATTTATCTGGAATCTTTCGAATTGGCGGAGTTTTCTCGTCGTCAACAACCGCCGTCCCCAACAATTTATGTAATTGGCTAGAAAATTCGACCAACTAAAGAAACATGCCATATATCATAGAAAACTTCTAAAACCACACTACACGTTAAATTATAGTTAACCATACAATAATTAGATATTATTGAATTTTTTATATGCCATATATCTATATGAATTGATCTATATGTTTTGTACTTTGAACTAAACTATGACGAATTATTTCAGACAATTATACGCTGATTATCAAATTTTATAAAATAACAAAAAATCCATATCTCACACACACTTCGAATATGGACATAGAATCGTTGAATCGATTCGAAATTAAATAATTTCAAACTGAATTGTGAAATATTTGATACGTATTCATTTTTTAAAGATATCTATATTAATTGAAAAAGTAAAACAAATGTTTGTTGTACTTTTTGTATAATGTATTAAAATACGTAGTGTTTTTGGGGTAAAAAACAAGCATCTTTTTTACCGTAAAATGGTTAAATGGAATAAAGCAAATATAATACGGAAAGTTACTTCTCGGACTCGCACCGGTTGGTCTGACTGACACGCTTTTCACTGCGCTTCTGATAAATGCAAATATATATATACACACACATATATGCAAACACGAAGTCGACCATATCACCTCTCTCTCTCCCCTCAGTTCCAGTGGCTTCTGGGTTTGATTTCTGAGGGTTAGCACAAGATTCTGCGCCTTTTCGGGGTAACTTTTCTTCCTTCAACTCTGTTGTTTTACGTATTTCTTTTCAAAATTCTCTGTCATTTTCTTTGTTTCGTCTTCCAATTCTGTTGGGCTGGTTGGAAAATCGTAGACCGACCCTTTTGTCTTCTTATGTGTTTCCTCTCCGGTATTTTCCCATCTGGGTTCTCTTAATACGTTTGCTAGACTGATGATTTTCTGTTGCAATGGCCTCAGTCGGGTTTAAGTTCGTTTTCCAGGAAAATTGGAGGTAACCCTTTACTGGTTTCCTGGAAAGTTGTGATGGGTTGGGCTTCAATTTTTAAGATTACGCAGGATTAGCTCTTCAAATTGACGATTTAATTTGATGGTAACACAAAAATTGTCTGCAATAACGCAGTAAATCTACCGATATTATCTATGTTAATATCGCTGTACGTCAATGTTATAAACATCATACACTGACTGAATTTGGATGGTATCCATTTTATCAAACAATGTGAAAGGAGCCTTAAAATGTTCTGAGCTTTGATTTTTATGAATTGTATCGTACCTTTTGATATTGCTTACTTGATGCTGAGAAAACTATCCGAGTCTTGAAACGCGGTTTCTCTGTGAAGTTTATTCAGTGATTTTGGTTACAAGATATGATCTTGAGTTCTTTGGCTACATAATACTGATGCAAGTTTTATGACAAAGTTTATGAATGACGTTATAATTTTCAATGGGAACAGAGTTTTGTGAAACCTTGGAGTCCGAATCTGGATGCAACTCCCTTATAACCGAAGGAATAAACCGAGAATCCGAAGAAAAATCATCTTGTTGGAATTATGTTCGATGAGACGGAAATCTGTGGGAATCTTGACTTTTACTCTGCTGCCTTGTTGGGGAGAAATGCTTGTTTCCATCAAGCTGAACAAGAGCTGGCTGCTACCGTTGTTGATGATTTTACGGATGTCGAAGTGGAGGAGCTCGAACGGAGGTTGTGGAGAGACCAGTTGCGTTTGAAGCGGCTAAAGGAACTGAGCAAAGGGACAAAACCCGATGGCTCCGAGAATCCTCTGCAGTTGCAAGAACAGGACAGGAAGAAGAAGAAGACGAATAGAGCGCAAGGTGGGATCTTGAAGTACATGTTGAAAATTATGGAGGTTTGCAAAGCTCATGGTTTTGTTTATGGAATCGTGCAAGAGAACGGGAAAACTGTCATGGGATCCTCTGATAATCTCCGGGAATGGTGGAAAGATACGGTGAGGTTCGACAGGAACGGCCCATATGCCATAGCCAAGCATCTGACTGACAATTCTTCCGGGCTTGGACAGGATTTGGGGTCTCGAGTCGTCGGTTCTACTCCACACACATTGCTCGAGCTTCAGGATACAACTCTCGGGTCGCTTTTATCAGCATTGATGCAGCATTGTAGTCCTCCACAGAGGCGTTTTCCGCTTGATAAGGGTGTTACTCCACCGTGGTGGCCTACAGGGAAGGAAGAGTGGTGGCCCCAATTGTCTTTGCCTGAGGATTGTCGAGGATTTCCTCCACCATACAAGAAACCTCACGATTTAAAGAAGGTCTGGAAAGTCGGGGTCCTCATGTCAGTGATAAAGCACATGTCTCCCGACATTGCCAAGATACGTAAGCTTGTGAGACAGTCTAAATGCTTGCAGGGCAAAATGACAGCCAGAGAAAGCTCCATGTGGCTCGCTGCAATCAACAGAGAAGAGGTCATAGTTGGAGAACTTTACCCTAATACTTTTCCCAGAGAATTCGGTTATTTTCCTGTTTCTGCTTTTGCGAGTGATTCTCCCGTTGTTCCTAAGAGGAAGCTCGAGGCCAATCCGGACATAGCATTGCATCACAAGATCTATAAATGTGAGAATCATCTCTGTCTGTACAGCGAGGCCCAAATGGGATTTTATGACAGGATCTCAAGGGACAACCACCAACTGACATGTTTCTACAGAGGCAACTCATTCGGGATAGGAGCAACAAATCTGCACGAAAACAACCTTAAACCCATGACCCTAAACCAACCCTGTCTCGAAACCAAGCAAGCAGTACTTCCAAATAACCCGTTCTCGCCGTTCTTTGGTCTAACCAGTCGTACGATTCCCGAAGACGGGAAATCAACCATTTATGATCTGTGTTCCGGCTACTACAACATCTCCCACAACATCAAATCTGGAAATGAAGCAACGGCCATGGAAGTCCAGAACATTCTTCAACCGAATATTCAAGATCAATTGAGTGTTCATCAGATGTACAGACAAGTCCAGGGTACTAACGAACTCTTTGAAAGGCAGGCAAGGAAAAGCACAGATCAAACGTCCTTACATGAAGAACAAGCTGTAAGAATGGAGCATCTGCCGAAACATCATGACCCATCCTTATGGTTTCAGTAAGCTATAACCTCTCCTAACCTCACATGGAAACTACTGTTTTTTTTTTTTTTATGAAACATATCTCATGCCCCACATCTTTGGTCTCTTGCTCTTCTTCATTTTCTTCGTGGAGAAGAGCAATTCATGTATTGATGATTCTTTGATTCAGTAGCACATATATTTAACTGTGTATATGTTATATGTACATATACAGCTAAGGTGAATGTTCCTTCTTTTAACAATCTTTCTTCCAGTAATTGAGAGCGAATCGTCAACGTGCTAAGTTATGAAAACCGGACCGGAACCTCGAGGGAATATATCTACAATACCCTTTAAGTGCTACACCTACTTCTACCACTATCCTCCAAACAAAAAATTAAAAAAAAAAAAGTGTTGGACATTATAAAAGACAATAAAATCCCTACATATTAATGAAAACACAAAAAATCCTCTATTTATTTCAATTTAAAAAATTCAAAATTAAAAAAAAAAAGTAAAGTTACGTGACTTTACTTTTCTCCCTCTCTCTCCTAACTTTACTCTTCTTTCCCTCTCTCTCTTAAATTTTTTTCTTCTCTCTCCTAACTCTCACGGTTCTAGCTCTCTCTCTCTTTCAAAACTTCCAATCTTTTGCATTTTGTGCCGAATTCTCACCAAAAATTCTACTTTCTGTTTAAATCTCCAGTTAGATTCGAGATTCGAAGAACAAAGAACGACGAGATGGAAGAACATGACTTTAAAATCATCTCTTTACTTATTTTCGTCATAATTTTCGACCAAGAATGAAAACCTTATGGAATTGAGGGTTAGACAAAAACATGGTAGGTTAAACTTCAATTTCTTTCAGATTTTTTGGATTTTGAAATTTGTTGTTGTCGAGTTAAAGTGTGGTTTCGGGATTTGACCGATAGAAATTTAGGGTTTTGGGTTTTTCAAATTTTTGGGGATTTTGACATAGAATATTGTTGGGTCTCGCTACGGGTTCCTAGCATGCGATCATATCGATCTAGGGTTTGGTTTACTAGGTTTCATGCAGCGGAAGGATAATCTGAACCTAGTCAAACGTCACACGCAACCAAACCTGCAAAACCCGAACATATCGTGTATACCACCGTGGGAATCGAATACTTACCTCTTTCTCGAAGAAACGGAAGTAGGAGTCGATCCGGGGCCTGTTTAATCAACTAGGACTGAAGTTACAGTCCCTCTACACGTATCCACACCGACGGGAAGGATTCCAAACGCTTTTGGAACCGATCTGCTAGGATCTGTGAAGTATATGAAGTGGGATCTAATCCCGGGAGCTAGAACTATGAAAGAAACGATTTCTTCTGAGTTTTTGCTCTGTCTTAGGGTTATTTTCGTCTGTATTAGGTTGAGGACGGCGTCCAATACCCTTCTTATAAGATAGGAACCCTAATCCCTTTTGGAAAGTGACTTTTTCCGAGTATTGACTCGGTCCGAGTCAGAACTCTGACTCGGTCGAGTCAGAACGAATCAGCCCAAGCCCATCAACAAGTTTTGACTCGGTCGAGTCAAAACTCTGACTCTGTCGAGTCAAAACTCTGACTCTGTCGAGTCAACACTCTGACTCTGTCCAAGTCAACACTTTGACTCTGTCCGAGTCAAAACATCAGCCAAGCCCAAAACACTTTCTGGGCTTCGACTCGCATGGAATTGACTCGGTCCGACTGACTCGGTCCGAGTCAGAAGGCTGAAAACGTCCCAACACTCTGATTTGATCCGAAAACCGGTTTTCGACCAAATCCAAGTCTTCCTTTCCGATACTTCACATATAAGTCCATCCCTAATGGTGTGTGACCCTGTAGGCCCATTCGCAGTGGAAGCAACCTCGAGAACCATTCCCGATCTACAAGTCATGGTTAGCCTCTAGCAAGACGCCATGACCACCCACGTTGAATTGAGTCAGAGGTGATCTAACCAAGGCAATAACAGCTCGAGTTCTGATCCTTTGTCTCACGATATCATAAGTTGAACAAGGGCATGGTGTGAGCCACCCTTCAAGTTCAACCGCTTTCTCGTCTTGGCAAATCGACTAATAAAATAGATGCAACTTAATCTATAGCGTGACCACGCATTTTCATAGTCCGACTTCCACGAGAGGGCCCAGCGATATCTCTCCTATTGAGGAGGTGATAAGTCCCATATTGCATGTCTATTATCTCCATATGATTCGTGAACGTATCTGATCAACGCCGTTATAATCATCCGGTTAAAGACGACGTTGGACGCAGTCAAGACACGCCACTCCTCATATCAGATACTCTAGACATCTCAGGTCTGAGGATCCAAGAACGAACCGCTGTATGAGATTCAAGTCATGACTCTGTCCATGTGACAATCTCATGCGGGTCATCCAGTCACTCGTTCACAACGAGAACCCATGATTGTGATCTACATCCAATGCATTGATCACACCTCATGCTAGTCTTGATTCAACATTGTTCCCACAATGATGACTGACTAGGGAGTTTAGAATCATTCTGTAATGATTCAAGGATACCGAAATATAACAAACATGCCAATCATATAACGGGGATGTAATGCATTCATTAATCAATGAATCAATACAAAGTCAAAATGCCATATCACGGATCATCCTAGAGCATTACAACCAACAACGTTCACTGATGATTTCAATCGACACGGTTATGTCTATTTGATGAGACATAAGTCTGAAACACTTGAAATGTTCAAGGCTTTCAGAAAAG
>NW_010971683.1:114286-114514 GCF_000463585.1 Tarenaya hassleriana
TAGTCGATTTGCCAAGACGAGAAAGCAGTTGAACTTGAAGGGTAGCTCTGTTGGGTTTCGCTACGAATCAGCCCAAGCCCATTGTCAATTCTTGACTCGGTTTTCTGAGTATTGACTCGGTCCGAGTCAACACTTTGACTCTGTCCGAGTCAAAACTCTGACTCGGTCGAGTCAAAACTCTGACTCGGTCGAGTCAAAACTCTGACTCGGTCGAGTCAAAAAGATCGG
>NW_010971683.1:114706-119139 GCF_000463585.1 Tarenaya hassleriana
TAGCCTCTAGCAAGACGCCATGACCACCCACGTTGAATTGAGTTAGAGGTGATCTAACCAAGGCAATAACAGCTCGAGTTCTGATCCTTTATCTCACGATATCATGTGTTGAACAAGGGCATGGTTTGAGCCACCCTTCAAGTTCAACCGCTTTCTCGTTTTGGCAAATCGACTAATAAAATAGATGCAACTTCATCTATAGCGTGGCCACGCCTTTTCATAGTCCGACTTCCACGAGAGGGCCCAGCGATATCTCTCCTATTGAGGAGGTGATAAGTCCCATATTGCATGTCTATTATCTCCATATGATTCGTGAACGTATCTGATCAACGCCGTTATAATCATCCGGTTAAAGACGACGTTTGACGCAGTCAAGACACGCCACTCCTCATATTAGATACTCTAGACATCTCAGGTCTGAGGATCCAAGAACGAACCGCTGTATGAGATTCAAGTCATGACTCTGTCCATGTGACAATCTCATGCGGGTCAACCAGTCACTCGTTCACAACGAGTACCCATGATTGTGATATGCATCCAATGCATCGATCACACCTCATGCTAGTCTTAATTCATCATTGTTCCCACAATGATAACTGACCAGGGTGTTTAGAATCATTCTATAATGATTCAAGGATACCGAAATACAACAAACATGCCAATCATATAACGGGAATGTAATGCATTCATAAATCAATGAATCAATACAAAGTCAAAATGTCATATCACGGATCATCCTAGAGCATTACAACCAACAAATATTAGGTTTGAAGTGAAGTAATCGATTGAGATGTGAAATGGTTAAAATCGAGTAAAATAGGTAGGTTTCGGTCACATGATCATTTAGGACATTCATATAGGTCACGGTACCATATAGTTCGATGTTTGGATGTATAGATGATATGATGATTCGAATCACATGGTTATATGATTATAATCATAAGGTCATATGGTCACATTTAAGACTTGATGCATTATAGAGTCCAAAATTTTTGGAAAGAGCTTTTAAAAGTCGTTTCACATGGTTACATGATTACAATCATAAGGTCACACAGTCACATGGTCACATGGTCACATAGTCTCATGGTCGCATGGTCACACGGTCACATGATCACATGGTCACATGATTCAATATAGTAACAATGAGTTATATATTTTTTAAGGAATAAAAAATATACTACAAATAGGAAAGAATGAAGAAACACCTTTTTTTATCTGGAGGAGTATGAGAGAGGTACAAATCTAATGATAATCTCTTTGGTGCAACATCTAGACATGAATCCGGAAAGCATATACTAGAAAAAAGATTCATGAAGTGGAAATTTCTTCCAAAAAATCTATAAAAAAAAAAAGAAGGGTAAAGTTCCGATAGAAAAAGAAGAGAAAGAAATAGAAGATGGGCGAAAAGAAGAAGAAATACCACAACAGTAACAACAACAATAATTACAACAATTTATGATTTTTGTTTATTAAAAATCTGAACTTATTTATATTTTTGGAAACAGTTGGGTTGAAATTTTTGTAGGAGATGACCGGCATGTGACCATATTGTTACCGTTGATATGCGACGACAATATCACGCTGATCCGTGAATAACTAGTAGCCGCAATATTTGCCAATGGCAAGGTTCAGATGTTTAGGAAGAAGAAAGAGTGAACGATCTTGAACTAAATTAATGATATGTTTATGTTATTTTGAACCATTTTTAAGAGTACTTTTGTTTGTTTGACATGATCTTTTTTATTTATTTATAAAAAGATCTAAACTTCTTAATGTTTTACAGAAAATTATAGGTTTAAAATGTTGTAGGTGAAAATTTGGGGTTAAAATTTGTGAAGGAAAAAAAATTAGGGTTTAAATTTGGAAGGGAGAAAATTTGGGGTTAAAATTTGGATGATAAAAAATTTGGGGTTAAAATTGAAATTGAAAAATTTTAGGAGAAAAAAAAATTGGGGTAAAAATTTGGGAGGAAAAAAATTTGGGGTTAAAATTTGGGAGGAAAAAAATATAAGGTTAAAGAGGGGGTTGACTATTCAAACTGGGTCCCACAAAACATAAAAATCTGGAAAAATTCTGGCTAGTTCTTCGTATGGGTCCCACAATACATTTTGGTCACAATGGATCACAACAGGTCACAACCTTTGATCAATGCGATTTTTATCAATTTTAATCAACCTACAACGTCACATATCTCTCATAAATCTATTTTATACTGTTTTGAATATTAAAATATAGTTTTTGCGATTTTTTGGTTTCAAAGTTGTTATTCCAAATGTGTTCTTATATGTTTCATAATGTTTTATGAGTACTTTTGACAAATTTGGTATATTTCTTCCACAATCCCCTTAAAATATTTTGAAATTTTCTCTCACACAATATATATTTGATATATAGACTCTAATAAACCATCCCAAAGCTTTAAAATTAAAGTTTGGCCTATATTTATCAACACATTTCGGTCACGGGTCACAATCGATCACAATGGTCACACAGTGCAAAATTGTACTTCGGTCACATAGTCACATGCTCGGTCACAATGGGTCACAACGTTGGCTCATATAAGTCAATTTATTTAGTTTGTAATATGAATTAGATATATGAAAAATTTCATCTTCAATAATACAACCTTATTATGGTACAAACACAATATTATTTAAAGGTTTTAAAACACTACATTGTACAAACACATTACAACATCATTAATCAAAGTTCTTTGACATTATTGTACAAATATTTTGTAACACATTATAATACAAATACACCACACAATTATTATACAAATTTGTGACACCTCTTTCTTCACTCCAAATTAGTCGTTCTCTTTGACATTGCCGATGATGATGTTCTCTCCAACATTGGCAATTTTGATGTTCCCACTTCATAATTGATTCTCTTCTTTGCTTCACCAAGACCAGGATACCGATTTTATTTAACACTCCCACATTTATGTTTCTCGTCTACTATAGGAGACATAACCATAAGATTTGCAACATTTGGATCATCGATAATCTATTCACAGCAATTGGGAACCGGATACACAGTTTCTTGATAAGCAAGACTCCATGTCTCCAACGTATAATATGGAGAACACAAGTCATGTATAACATTCGCTTTACCAACCTTATAAAGTACTGCAATTGCGTGACTGCTTGAGATCTTATCGATATCAAACACCATGTAACTACAGGTTCTATCTTCGATACTAACAAAATATTTTTTTATCTTTTTCACCATTTACCTCAAACTCCTCTATAAAATGTTCAGCACAATGACCTCATACGTATATGCAGTCTCATACATTTCAAGTAACAATGTGATCATTCTGAGATATGTGACCATTATTACCAATATGATCATTTTGAAATATGTAACTATATGACATTGTGTCCATGTGACCTTGTGACCATGTGACCTTGTGACCATGTGACCTTGTGACCATGTGACCATGTGACTGTTGTGACGCATATGACCCGTTGTCCTAATAACCCGTGAATCATGCGACCAAGTGACATTGTAACTGTGTGATCACATGATCATGTGACTCGTAATTCATTTCTATAGTGTCATGTATGAGTAGTGTTTTGCACATTGTGACCCGTTTCTATAGTGACTCATATGAGTGTTGTGTACATTGTGATCATTATGGCATATATACCGATGCAGATTCGACAGATATCTGTGATTACAAACGATAGAACTATAGAAAAAAAAACAAATGGAAGAAAAGAACCATAAGAACCATCAATGTGGATTAAAAAAACCGGGATTTCGATATAAGCTTACCTATTTTCACTTTTTTCACTGATTTCGCCTTTATTTTTCCGTGAATTTGTCCGGATTCGGTGGATTTTGAAGACAAAAAAATAAGATGGGGAGGAGAGAGAAAACACTGTAGAGAGAGCTTCGCGATAATGGCGAGAGGAGGAGAGAGAAATTTGTTTTTGGAGGAAAGAGAAAACCTAGAAAAAAAAGATTTTTTATTAATTTTTTTTAATTTATATCTAAAGGGTATTTTTGTAATTTGTCAATTTAGAGGGTAAATTGGAAGTTGAAATTTTTTTTTTTCTAATATAAGGGTGGTAGTAGAAGTGCTTATAGCACATTGAGGGTAGAATGGAAGCCCGAACCTCAAGGTTTGTACACCATGAGGTCCACTGGTTTTTCAATATTCACTGTACGTTTTCCCATAGCCGTGTGCCCTTGTTTAGATTTCGATATAAATACTCGGAAAAAAAAACATGTAGTTTTTTTGTCAAGAAACTTACCATTTTATTATTGAGCAGGATTATTTCCTTTTTTTTTTGGTAAATGAATTTCTTCTGTATATCAAAAGTAATGTTTACAAAATGGATCCAACCAAAACTATACAGAAACGGATACCCATATCACAAAAGTCAAGGTAGCCAATAGTGGCTTTTTTTTTTGGGGGGTTC
>NW_010971683.1:119287-145172 GCF_000463585.1 Tarenaya hassleriana
AAAAAGTGAAAGTTAGCCAATAGTGGCTTCTTTGATGGGTGCATTCCGATAGAAGAAACCAGTCCCGTAGCGGAGATTCATGGTTCCCCGGCTTGGATTTCGGTAGGGGAAGTTGGATGTTCTTCAAAGTCCAATCAATATATGCTTGAACCGTGATGCCGCTCCCAAATTTGTTCGCGAACACCCTTTGATTTCGCTCCTTTCAGATCCGACACGTCATTATCTGCATAATTACTTTTGTTAGAAGTGTCTTGTTGTTGCTTTTTGTCATTGGCTGAGCTATCAATCCAAGTCCGACATAGATCAGTGTGGTGTTCGCTGGTGGTGAGTCCCAGCAAAGGCCCGCAAGGTTTATCCAAATTTGTGAACTGCAAGTTACGCTCGAAGAATAGGTGGTTATGCGATTCTTTCTCCTCTCCGTTGAGCAGAGGACGCAAGTGAGGTCTGTTGGCAAACCCCGGCGAAGAAGGTGATCCTTTCTCGGGAGCCTCGGCAACCATGATTTCCCATGAGAGAAAAGAGAAGCGGGGTGTAGAGTGCTTAAACTGAACCATACCGTGCCATGCAATCTCTGGTGCTCGTTGTCAGATCTGCTCTCATTGCTTGAACTTGAGAACCATTGTTTGCATTCCCCATTCTTGTGTTTCCATAGTGGTGTGTCGGGGCCTTAACTTCGGATGGTATCGGCGCTCCTGTCAGGGCTATAAAAACTTGCTGTAGACTTTCGAACTTGTCTCCCAGTGTTCGATCTCAACAAGCTCCTTGGACTGTGCACTCGCGGTCCTGTTTTGCCTGCGATATCTAGTAGTGACCCGGATGTAAGCCAATAATCTAGCAAAAAATGTACCATCAAACTGATAGAACAACAAAGTCTCAAAGCCCATGGGTAGAACTCACCCTAAAAGCTAGTTCATTGGGAAAGGGTGTCCATGGTATTATATTGACTCAATTGTTCCCACATATTTCCGATGTGGGACTCTAACAAAACCGCCCCCTTTAGACAGTGACGACCATGGCGTTGGCGGCTTCTCGGACGCTGGCGGCCTTTGTGCTCCTCTCCCGACCGTTCCTCTCCCGCCGCGTCGTCTCCATGTCCCAGGATCGGTTGGCTCTGATACCAATTTGATAGAACTCACTCATTAATAATGGGCCCAACAAAGTCTCAAAACTCATGGATAGAACTCACCCCAAAAGCTAGCTTGTTGGGGAGGGTGTCCATGGTATTATATTGACTCAATTGTTCCCACATATTTCCGATGTGGGACTCTAACACAAATAAACCCGATAAACGTGTGTATCACCGGTGGAATAAAATACTAACCTCGATTTTTGAAGAAGCTTCAAGTACAACGATCTGACACCTGTTTTAACTCGCCTGTAGCAGAAAAAATTAAACAATCCTAGAAATCAATCATGCATATTCTAGTTCTCGCTCCTAGACTTGTGGAGATGTGCTAAAAATCCTATGAAATATTCTTCTTTTATAGACTCTCACGAAACCCTAATCCTAGTGGGAAAACAATTTTTCAAAATCTGATCCAGTCCGGATCAACTCAATGTATTTTTCAAAATCTGATCCAGTCCGGATCAACCCAATGTGATAGATACAAGCGCGGAAGACGCATTCCTCTAGTTCAGTCATGCCTTGCGTTACGGTAAAGACCAACGCATAGTCAGACCACAATGCAGAGTCCGGTTAAAATCGTCGAGTATGATCCATGGTTTGGATCGTGTCCTTGGCATATACAAAGGTCATTGTTACGTCGAGTATGATCTATGGCTCCAATTCAGTTTAGTTATTTTCGGGTTTGAGTTTTTTTTTTATTTTACAAATTTATAACTATGTTGGATTGGACTCGGTTAGATTTTTTTTTTTTGGTTAAAGTTCGGGTTTTATACACCATTTTTCTTAAACAATGTTTCGTTTTGTTCAATTTTTATTGGTTATCTTCATATTTGCTTCAGACACATGTTTTCATCTTTACAAAATTATATCTACTAAACTTTATTTCCATTTAATACAGTTTGGTGAACTCCTAAATGAATATACTGATTTTGTGGGCAGTTTGATAATTTATACCAAGATGTTGAGTATTTAAGATGAAATTACTCGTATAATATTGTTATAGTTATCGCTTTTTCATTTAGTTTATGTATGAGTAGTTTGATATATAAAAAACCATTAAAAATTTTGGGACAAAACTTTTGACAGAACTATTTTTGGCAATTTTCCTTAACGATAGAAAACTGCAACATTTCGTGGGCTGCGAATAAAAAAAAGAAAGAAGTCTGCAACATGTGTGGGCAGTTTGGTCAAATCGAAATTATGTTTCGTGCGTAAAACAAAAGATTGGGTAAATGCAAATTTATTTATTTTATTGATTCGCAACTGAAATCACAAATATAATACACTATTTTTATAAAATCGACCACTTCCCCATAACGATTATATAAAATCGGAAAAAATCCATATAATAAGAATTCGAAGATACATCGCATTTTATAGCAACGCGATAATTTGGTCATTATCAGTGTGCGATGGAGAGTAATATCGTCTCAAAAAATATATATTATCAATCGTTAATCAGGGACTAAAAAGGGTTGTTGATAAGATTCAAAATAAAAAATTTTTATAGTATTTTGTTGAAAACGTGTTTGCAATTATGTCATATCTGAATCTGTCGAATAGCGTAAACTTCAAGTGTGCATTGTGGATATTGGACCATGTATCATCCTTTTTTAGAAATATACCTAAATTTCATAAATTTAAAAAAAAAGAACATAATCACATTCACCAACCTATACAAAAAAAAAAACATTAAAAGAGGAGGGAAAAAATACATCAATTTTACAAAATATATCTAATAAATATTTAAAATTTTAATTTGATATGATATTTCAAATGTTAAAATATTTTAAATGGATATTTCAACTCATGAAATCGATTGCAATTTTAAATCTCAAACGATGATATATAAATTTAATATCATTTTTCAAATTATAAAAAACGAATCGAAATTATAAACTGCTCTCGATTTTATGGGTGAAGTATTAATTTCGAATATTTCAACATTCAAAATATCAATTTGTATCATTTTATCATTTGATATCAATTAGATCAAAATAAATTTTTAGTTATTTATTTAATACATCTTTTTATGAGAATGAAAGCTCATTTTGCTAATTATTCAATGTCACGACTCGAGGTTTTCTATGACCAGATCTCGTCAAGCTATGGAGGAGCCGTTGACTTCCTTGGCGTGGGGTGCAAGCCCTTTCTTTTTTTTCTTTTTCTTTTTCTTTTTTTTTTTAATTTTGGGCGTTCAGTTTATGTTCTGAAACAGCTTTCTAAAACACATAGTCTGGCCCTCTCTTGTATAAAAGAACATAAATAAACGAAGCTTTTACAGCAAAAACTTGTTCACTTTCGTCATCAAGATCCTCGACGGTTTTACCGTTTCGGTAGTTATTCTTTTGCTGATACAATTCATTTGTTGAAAAAAAAAACATTTCAGGAAGATTAATGGATAATCCCGGAGCCGATGTTATGGAAACCTCCACTTTGCTGGAAGATGCTGACAAGAAGTCCAAGGGACTTCACCTCCGCAAACTCGTTCTCGAGTTAGAAATAGCAGAGGCCGAGAAGCGGCTGAAAAACCTCGAAAGGGTTTATCTTTGCGCCTCAGAAAAACACGACGAACTAAAAGTAAGTTCTCCAAAACAATTCAATATCGTATGTAACATACGATATATCTATACATATATACCTTACGAGATGATGAATTCCGTGGCACAGTGGCTCGGGCGGCACTTTTACAGTGAAGAAATCCGTGCTAGATCTTGTTTTTCTTACATTGGATACCACATCGATCAATTTAAGCACCTGGTAGAGGAATTCCAGAACACTCTCGACAAGGTGACTAAGGCAAGACCAAAACAAAATGGAACAGAAGCCATTCATCATCACGTAAGTTGTAGTAAACAAATCATCACGAAACTTGTAAGAGAATCGACCAAATCTCATTCCGGTCGATGCCCTTGAATGTCTTATAGTAGTTTTCTTTTGTGCATGTCCGGTTGATCCAGAGCCTGCATGCCTTTGCGTTACATGGTTGTAAGAATCTGGCACAAGAAAACAAACAACTGCAGCGGAAAGCACAACACCAGAAGCCCGAAAACGATGAACCAAGTCAAGAAGAAATCAGCTTCGAATACATAAATCGGGAGGTATCGTCCTAATTCTCCCCATGAAGCTATAAAACCATAACATTTACAGTTTACTAAGATGAGTGAGTGGGGTCAGATGTTTAAGTTTTTCTATCTTATCTATCAACAATTAGTTGAACTACATTCAAAGAACATTCCCAAGGGGAAGTGGCAAGCATTCCATGCATGAGCTGCTAAAGGAGGCTAAAGAGACGAGGAAGTTACGAGACAACGCTATCGCGAATGGAAGACACGACATTTTGGCAAAATCTATGGAGAATGAGATAAAAGTAACGCCGACCCTAATGAGCTTTCCTCTTTTTTACCTCAGGAGATAGTTCTGAAATTGGCTCTTCCGACTTTCAATCACAATGATGGAACCGCAGTTCATCTATTCCATCTCCAACTCCGACCAGATTCTTCCGAATTCCGCTGATGCAAAAGACTATATACATATACCTTTGTTTTCCTTCTAGGTTCTGGAGAAGATGGTAGGAGAGCTTCAGAAAGACAGGACAGAATCAGTGCATAGGATGCAAGAATCGAGAAGGGCATACGAAGATTTTGCAAAAAAGGCGAAGGCTCTGGAAGAGAAAAAGGAACGCCAATGCGGTAGGTGGGACGAGGAAAACAAACACATAATTGGACTGAAGAAAACACTTGGACGAGTTGTAACATCGTTGACCCGCCTTGAAAGAAAAAATATGAACATGCTGTGACAAAATCTTTCATCTTTGTCCGATCATTTCCACACTCTTCGCATTCGGAAACTATTGAAACTGATTCTAAACAATGTAAGGTAAACACAGGCGGATTCTAAACAAGAACTAAGCATGAAGGTTGTCAAAAACTAAGGGGTTGAATGAATAACAGAAATGATCTTACCTGAATAATATCCTCAAGGAATTGTACCTAACAAAGAGAAAAAGCTTATCCGAAAGCATTTCATTGTATAAGTTATAAGAATAGAAATACCACATTTTGACAAAAAAAAAGCATTTCATTGTATTTGATGGATCCAATACAGTCGGTTCCTTATTACATAATCGAAAAAGCTTCATCGAGACAAGAAGTCGCCCAAAAAGCAAAGATTCCATTCTTGGAGTCTGTCTGAAATTGCAGAAGCTGAGAAGTGACTGAAAATCCTTTGAGCAAGATTGCATTGTTTTCCACTCCAACAAAAAGAGCATTTTACTCAAATGAACTATACTTGGATCGCATGGATTTTTCACAGGTACACCATTTTTATAAAAATATAAGGAATTAGCAAAAGTCAAAATTATCCCTTTAAAAAATGGAAAGCCACGTTATCCTTAATGATTCAAGTGTGTTACGCCTTACACGTATAGATTGAACATTCGAGGAAAAGTAAAAATTGGAGATTTTCCAAGTAAAAACTGAATGTTAGGTTTTTCTTTTAATACAGAATTGAAATCAGAAAAAAAGAGAGAGAACGCGAAAACTGGTAAGCAAACACAAAAGCATTCAAAATCGACGTAAACCGACTGAAATCGAGAAGAAAACGAAGAAAGTGGAGAGATCGCCATCTCTGGCTTGTGAGGTTCCATGTGAGAAGAAAACTAATTTGACGCAGTTTATAGATAACACATGTTTTGCGACGGAAATGTAGTTGTAATTGCGATCTGATTAAAGAGTCGTAATTAATTATAAACGCAATTTTACTATAGTTATATTCTAATAACTCTAATACGCCCCCGCAAATCTAGAACTTCTGTAAAGAAGGAATAGATTTGACATTAAAAAATAAATAAAATTCTTCAATCTTCAGATTTTGAAATCTTCAATCTTCAAACTTGAATCTTCAATCTCCAAATCTCCAAATGTCAAGAATATCTCCAAATGTCAAGAATATCTTCATGATGTGAACTTTCCAAAAATAAAGCAAATAGCTTCAATAAACGTTGTTGAAAATAACGACCGGATGGACATCGATCGGATAAACGAATCGGAAAGTTCTTCCGAGAAATATATGGATTCCAAATCGTGTATTATATGACTAGATGAGTCATGGGCCATAGGCACAAAGAGATGTCGATAATGAAGAAGAAGAAAAAAAATGATCTACCGAGAGAGGCAGACAAGAGATAAAGACTGAGGGTTGGGAGACAAAGATGAAAAACACCAAGGTAAAATCCATGGTGGACTATGAAATGGGTTGACGCAAAGAATCGTCTTGGATCCCTTTTCGAAAACTTGAGCAGAGATCAGAATATTGTGCCAACACCGTCGACGAGTAGAGAGAACCAGAGAGAAGGGAACGAAACTGATGATGAGACTCATTTGGTCCAAAAATGTGTCAAAGATTGAGGAAAGAAGATGAGAAAGAGAACCCATAGACGGAGATTGAGGGACTTGTACTAAAAAAAAAACCCTACAATCTGGTGATAGAGAAGAAGCCGACTGACAGAAAAGGAAAAGAAGTCGACAGACAGCAGAAGAAGTATAGAGATAGCAGAAGCTCATATCATTTCGGTGTTCTTCAAAAAACACAAAGTGCAGAAGACAACAAAGAAAAATATAGAGCTTGAGAAAGTTATGGAAGATTTGAACAAAAACAGAACATGATCAAGAACTGTGAAAAAGGAGTAAAGAAGATCATATTATGTATTCATGGAAGAAGATGAGGAATACAGAGGGAAGAAGATTGAAGAAGAAACCCAGAAAGAGAAACTTGATTTGATGAAAAATGAAGATGGGAAATTTCGTCGAACATTTGGAGGGCAACATTTTCATCTGACTTTTGGTAGAAAAAAAAAACTGAACCAAAATCAAACAGAACAGATGAAAAATAAAGACGAATCACTGGTGCTACAGGTGTGAGATAAGACCATCACCTTCATCGTCATCATCTCATCTGCATCTCTCGTTTCATCCATACGAGATACTTGAAAATTGATTTCAGAATAACAAGAAAAATAAACCAAACCAAAGAAAATAGAAACTACAAAAGATTTTGAAGAAGAAACTCGAGAAAGAAAAAAAGAAAGGATCTTAGGCTCTTGATACCATTTTGATATTATAAAATAAAGAGAAAAGTTTCTGAAAATGTTTGTTGTGTCTTTCCATTGATCAAAGGGCAATTGCTTAAATACAAGAGGAAGAAAAGAAACACTTAATAAACCCTAACCTAACCAAACTAATTTAACCAAACTAACATTTAACTATAGTTATATTCTAATAACTCTAATAGCAATCCTAATTGATTCCAAAAGAAATGGCAAAAATCCACTCTTGAAAAAATAGTCAAATTTAAAAAATAATCAAATTTAAAAAATTTGTAAAAGTTTTGATTTTTCTGACTTGTGTGCTAATCATAAGATTTATAGTTTACTATCATAAGCAGGCTCGGCTGTTTACTTTTGCTCTATCCAGACAATCAGTCCAAACACATTTCCAGGAAACAGCCACCAAAGAAAGGAAGAAGTTGTACTTGTACTACTGAGGAATGTGAAAGATCGGCTATAGCATTCACTGATTGACGACCTCAGAAGCCGCAGCATTCAGACGAAATTTACGGAGGATGAAATCAGAGTGAAGAAAATACCGGTGATTTAAAAGCCCCTTTCTTTCTTTTTTCCCCTTCAGGACTTTTGTTTCATTGTCTCTCCTCCTCCAGCTAGCATATGGTATCACCGTTATTTCCTGCTAGCTTTTGAGTAAGATGGTCAGGGTGCTTGTAAAAGAATGAAAGAAAGAGAGCGAGATGAACAAAGATTTTGCAAAAACAAAACTATGCAGCTTCTACAAGAGCAATGTGAATACTTATGCCCAAGATGGGATGAATAAAAGAAACACATGATGCCACGAAGGAAAAGATACACAACATTGCAACTCTACAACAATGAAGAGACCGAAAAAATACTGTTCAACCCTTCAAGGCCTTGCTCAGATGTTCATTTGAACTTTCCAAATTCAAGAAGATGCATCCTCCAGCTATTTCAAAGATACTATACGAATATACGGATTTCAGAAAATGCAGCCGATGCTACTAAGTTATTAAGCTAATTTCGCCGTTAAACAAAAACAATGTATGCAGGGGAAAATAAGCAAAGCAACTTGTTTCTGGTGATATCTATTACACTTCAACGCAAAAACATAAATTGACCCAATAGACAAATAATTTCCACAAGTTTCTCAGCTCTTCCCATTGATATCAAATTCAGATCCAGGTAAACCAAGCCATGTTTATGTTCCCCTTCCCAGACTCCCACTGGATCATTTGATTTACGGTATGGTATGAGCAAGTCCAAAACGTAAAAGCTGCTGCCAGTAATAAATAAAAAACCATAAAAGACACTAATGACTCATGCATGTAAACATAACTCAAGGTTTACCATAATCATCATTCACCTTAGACTTTAAGATTTGAAATAAAATAACCATAACGTTTCACTAGAAGCTTTCAAAACATTCACTAACAAAAAAAAAAAATTCCATCAACAAATATAGATTATGTCAAAATATGAAATCGACAGAAATGACAATAAAAGGGAGCTTAGAGAAAACTCTCAAAATTTTGAAGGATCTTATTTCAATTTAATATGGCAGTGTTATAAAAAAAAAAATAACCATAGTTTGAGGACAAGACATGATTTTATTTTCAAAGTCCAAGGTATTAGAACTAACCTCTAACAAAAACTATTCATATATCACCAAATTCCAACTGTCATGTCAAGAATGTTTTTCTATATTTGATGGATGTATAACATTTGTTACAGAGAAGGACTAGAACTGGAGCAAGTCTTACGAACCTAAAGAGCAATTTAAGAAGATTCTAGTAGTTGACTTCCTTGGCGTGAGATGCAAGAACTATTAAGTCTTCTTCTTTGATATAAGAGCACAAAAAAACAAAGCTTTTCACAGGGAAACTTAATCGCCTTTCTCTTAATTTGTGGTAAGATATTACAATGATTTTATCATATATTTGGCTCGTTTTCCCATATTGGTTTCAGTAAGATGGTGAAAGATTAACAAAAGTAAATGAAAAAAGCACAACCAGATGTTATAAACCCAACAGATCATGAGAATGGTTTCCTAGATTCAATATTTAAAACAGAGCAACAACACTACTCGGTCAAAAGGGTTAGCATCGGTTTAAATTATTTAATGCTGAATTAGTAAAGTCTAGGCCACAGTAATTTAGATTAAACAAAACACACATACTCATCTATCTCTTTATAGTGAGACGACTGGTTCTTCCACAAACAATCATATAATATAGGAAGAAGATAAGAAAAACATATTTCAAAGAAAGTAAACTTCCAAGCAAGAACAAGACAACCGCAGAGCTTCTTCCCTAAGGTTGACCCCCAACAAATCTCAGTCACTTTATAATATAACAATAAAGCTTAAAAATTCTAAACAAGAACCCCAAACGCAGGAATCAATTTTCAAGAACTAAGCTACAAAAGCACAATCAGCTTTTGGCAGCAAAGTCACTAACCTTTTTAATGGCGTCACCTTCTCCGACCAGATTCATCGAGAAAGCCCTTCTCGCCGCCGGCCCTTTCGCCTTATCATATACCGACCCAGATCAGAAATGGCTAATCAGGAAACATCTAATCTCCTTCCTCCAAGATTTCCCCAATTTCGAGCTTTCTACTGATACTTTCAATCACAATGATGGAACCGCAGTTCATCTATTCCATCTCCAAGGCTCTCTCCGAATCCGAAACTCCATACTACAATTGACACCAGTGGAATTAACCATTTGGGTACATGAGAACTACCCATTAACGCCCCCTTTGGTCTTTGTAAACCCTAATTCCGCTCCAATTCGCACGAACCACCCCTTTGTGGACGCTTCGGGTTTCACTAACTCTACATACATCGAAACATGGGAACACCCACGATGCAATTTACTCGATTTGGTCCGCAATCTCTCCAAAGTCTTCGCCAATGATCACCCATTTGTTCATACAGATTCTATCCCAAGCCGATCTTCATCGGCGTCGAGAACCGAGGCCTTGGACCGTTTAGCAACGAATCTTCATTACGATATCCTCGCCATTACGGAGGAAGCAGAGGAAGACATCGAAAACCTCTGGAAACTGCAAACGGAGATGAGGAAGAGATCCGACTCGGTGGCAGAGATCATCAGGGAGCTTGAGACGGAGAAGATTAAACTGAACGAGAATGTTAAGAAGGTTAAATACGACGCCGGTGTTCTGGAAACTTGGGTGAAGACGAACTATCCCAGATTCATCCAAGCAACGTCAGGCGATCTGGAAATTGAAGAAATGTTCGAATTGGAATGCGACAAGGAGGATGAAGAAGCAGTGAAGATGGTTGAGATCGAGAGCTCGACAGAGGATGACGCCATTGAAGACGTGATGCGTGCCCTGGAGGAAGCAGTAGAAAAGGGGGATTTGGAGATGGGTTCGTACCTAAGGCACGTGAGGGTTTTGGCGAGAGAACAATTCTTCCATAGGGAGAGAAATCGCAGCTTTTTTCCCTTATGAAACAAGCTTTGACATGACAGCAATGGTGTACACATGATGGAATCGTGCCCTCTTTTTTTTTTTTTTTGAACATTATTTTTTTACTCGATCTCTGCAAACAAAATCTCAAAACGCCTACAGAAATCGAGCAAATCAACATTCTTGCACACTTTTACGTTTATGAAAAAGCTCCTTCCGGCTGTCGGAGGAAAAAAATTCAATTTTCCGGCATCCCAGAGTTTTTTTAGGTATAAGTAAGTTTCAAATTAAGATTATTTGAGTTTGGATAATCAACTTCATTAATGTGAAAATCGAACAATGATATTGTATATAATCTAAAATCTTTAAATCAAAGTATATAGAAATTATTTTATCAGACATAATATGACCCAAAAAAAAAAGGAAATTAAGAAAATTCTCTAGCTAATATTTAAGTTTTTTTTTTAACATATTGGGAACAATTCTCCTTCTTATAATATATTTTATTAAAATTATATATTTAAATTCTCACGTCTTATATATATGGTCACAATACTAACATCTCTTTCAATTTGTTTTCATGTTATCATGAATAATAGTTAAATTATCTACGACTTTAAAATGAAAAAACATATATTCTGGATTCAGTCATTTTACATCAAAGAGTTAGAACGTATAACTTTGTGTTTATAATTAAATAATAATAATCCTATTTGAAAAAAATAATTGTCACTTCAGATTTTGAAAATAAATTGGTGATGGCTAATAATGATGATGATGATGAAAAATCTCCTATAAATATAAATACTTGAACTTTTAATTTGATTTAGAATCCAACTAGTTGTAATGTTGCAATTGCAGTTGTAAGCGATAACGTTTTCAAAATGTTTGGTAAGGATAGCTGGATGGTAGCATTTTCAAAATGTTTGATAGCGATTGCGTTTGGTTACCATTAAAAGTGAATGGATGTAAACGTACGTTTCGAATTGTGTTTTGATGTAAATTATCAAAACCGACATGATTTTTAGATAATTTTAAATTAATTATAATTAATTTTATATTATCATTTGATATAAATAATTTATAAATAACTATATAAAAATATTTTAAAATATAAATTTCATCAATTTAATTTATATTTAATTAAAAAATAATTATTGATAAATCTAAAAATTATATAGTCATATGATGCTATTATATTTTTTTAACTCAAATCATAATATCAAAAATTAAAGTCAAATTATAATACTAAACAAAATCGTCAAAAGATATAAAAATAGTTTCATATAATTTTTGGAAAAATCGTCGTAAAATATCTATATTTTTTCTAGGTCGCAATTTAATACCTATATGTTTTTAATTATTGAAAAAATCCTGCACTATTGAAAACTTTTTTAAAAAAATACATGTATTCGGATTTCGTTAACGGTTAATCTCTATTATATAGCGTCTTAATAACATCGTTAATTGTGAACGGAAGTGTCGATGTGCCATTAACGGAGTGTCACGTCGGATAGGTCTTCCATGTCATCATGAGTACCCCTAATCCCTAAATGAAGTGTTCCTAAATCCCTAAATAGTTCATTCGAATTCCAGAGATATTGTCGTTTAGGGTTTTCTCTCTTCCTCCATCTTCTTCCTCTCTCATCATTCGCCTGTTACCCAGGAAACCGAAAAACTGAAGATTGTCGTTGATTCCATTATTCATCTCTTTCACCTAGACTTCGTTTGACTTCCGCGAAAAGGTTAGGCCCGAAGAGTTTCCATTTTTTGGGTTTTTACAGAATCTTATGGTAAATGGGTTAGAAATCAGTGGAAGTAATGGTTTTTAATTGTATTTTAGTACTTTATTTTCGATTATGTTTACAATGTGACGTGTTTTATGAAATTTTGCAATAGTTTGAGATGAGTCAACAATATAAAACAAATTCAAATGGTGAATCAAAATGGGCAAGAAGTGAATCAAATCACTCTAAAGGTATACCTTTTCGATACGATTGTGGAGGACCGGCGGTAGTTTATGTTTCGAAGTTAATGATATTTATGTGGTGTAATGTTTTAGAGAAAATATTTGGGGTTTTTCAAATGGCTTGATGATGCTTTGGTTGAAGAAAATAAAGATTTCCGAAATGAATTGGATAAAGTAAAATCGTATTCTGAAGATTTCAAAAATGAGTTTTAGAAGATGATTTCTGAATCACAGAAGGTTATTATAACTTTGAAGAAGATCGAAGAACAAAATAACTTTGAGGTTTTGAGTGTCAATGACAATCTGAAGAAGATGGAAGAACAAATTAGTGTTAAATCGAAGATGGAAGAAGTTATGAACCGTGAGATGGAGAAGCTTAATATGAAATTGAAGAACATGGAAGAACAAATGATTGAATATAAAACAAGCCAATTCCAAGTTGTTGGAGTCATCACTATTGTTGTGATCGTATTTGCTTACTATTATGGGTTATCACTCATATGATTTGTGTAATATGTTGGATGTGGTGATGTGTAATTGATGATGTGTGATGTTTTGTTGCTTTATATATAACGGATGATGTTTTATTGAATGGAATGTAATAAACTATTATTGGAATGAATGTCTTTTTGAAATATAATGGATTGGATTGAATATTATGTTGAATGGTGAGTCTCTGAATTCTGAAATGGAAAAAAATACTGACAATATATATCCAAAAAAGAGGTAAATCCCTATATTTCCATCAACAAAAGTATACCAAAAATGGGTAATACCCTACATACTACATATCCATAAACAAAAGTCTACAAAAAATGGGTAATACCCTACATATCTGTCAATAGAAATCTAAAAAAAAATGGGTAATACCCCTACATATCCGTCAACAAAAGTCTACCAGGAGCGTGAAACCTTCTACCAGTAGTGCGTGATGATAAAACAACAATTTGAGGGGCTGATGATGAAGTTTGCATTGGAGGAGTCGACGATGAAGGAGAAAATGGAGGAAGATTAAATTGCCGATTAGGAATTTCTGATTGTAGGGTCTGACTTGATTGTGTAGGAAAGACTGACCCTACAGCAACAACAAAAATTAGTACATGTCATCAAACTGAGATATCCGGAAACTGTAAACAATTAATACATATCAACAACTACAACAACACTTACCTTCAGCAACAGAATTAGCACTACTTTCACCAGCCGAATGAGCTGAGTTTTGTTCTTGTAGTTTTCCTTATCTCTGGTGGTCTCCTACTTGTTTCACATTCATTTCCTTCATTCTATAAACATTAGACAACATAATAAACATTTATCCATTCATAACAACTTAACAAACCCAACAAATGGGTACTTGGATTTTTCGCGGTCGATCTGCCTTTCTTGGTGGACCATGTACTTGAAACTGTTCATTCTTGTACGTCTTGATATTATGTCCAACCTGTTTATATTTAGTACATGTTATTTTTCGTCCATGACGGGAAACGCGGCCAGTCTTCGAAGGTGATTCCTGTAGATCCTTTTTCCGATGAAACTTCCTCGGTCGCCCTGACATTGTTTGAGGAATGGGAACGTCAAGTGAAGCCTTCATTATCTTACGCTAGAACATTTCACCATTCAAAGGCAGAATATTGTGTTCATAAGTTGCACCCTATGTTGCCTTACTAAAGTAAGGAGAAACATACCTAAAATAAAACATTGTTTTCGAATATCCTCAAGCATATCAACCACATGACGCAATCTAAGATCTCTAATTGAGCTGTTATAACTCTCATTTAAGTTGTTGTTGATATCTCCACATCTCGTTGATTCTTGGAAAAATGCTCGAAAACAATGTTTCGGATCAATAGTAACCAATACCTTATATGATGCGTTATTGAATTGTTTCAATGCATTGATGTGTTGGACAAATTCACCTCTACTATAATTGAATGCATCAGCCCAGAAAAACTTCTTGTACTCTATGTCCTAGAATTGCTTCTTCCAATTGATATATATATGTCGGACACATACGATGTTCGTAGCAAGAAAATTCTTCAGAAATTGCTCGGATCAGACCCTTAAAAACGAATGACAAATCAAGTTTAATAATACAGTTTCTAGATTGGAAATGTTCAAGTTTGTCGGAATACCTTTTGTTTGTCGGAATGTATTATCAAGTTTTCACCTTCTCCGAGGCATAAATCTTGTTTTAATTTTCGCATGAACCATGCCCATGTGTCTTACTCTCAACACGTACTACAGCCCATGCTATGGGATACACTGTGTTATCACCATCCCTTCCAATTGCAGCCAAAAACTCGCCTTTCAATGACCATTTTAAGAAACATCCATCCAATCCAATAATTGGACGACAATGTTTCTTCCAACTCTCGCAATTGTAATTAATTTACAGAACTTTATGTGAAAATTGACATCACAAAGATCTAACGACATGTTTTATCAAGAACAAACAAATAGGAATGGTAAAATACGTACCTGAGTCTGTCATCATATTGACACAAACGAACCCAATTGTAGTTTTCTGGATCTTTACGCACTTTCAAACTTACAAACAAATGGGAAGAGTGTAAGAATGTTTTGTGGTTTTTCACTGTACGTATGATCCAGGGACCACTACCATTTATAGATTTAACTATCTTATATTTCCTAAAATGCCCATCAAGTTATAGAAAATTACTTTTTGGTATCTGCACATTAGCTCTTAAACTTTACTGAAATTACGATTTAGACACATTTCATAAATGATCACATTTATACCTCATCAATAGCTACCGTTACAAAATCCATAATTTAAATCCAATATTGAATCATATTAATTACGAATATTATAAAATATTCTAACAATCTCCCACTTGATTTAATATATGTGATTTTGGATTATCTTTAGAGAGCTCAACAACATGCTCTTATTTCGTAATTTCATCAATCTGGTCCATTGAACGTATAATATAGGACCTTAGCGGCTTTTGTCATATTTTGCACGACTAAACCTTCTAAGATCACATATATTAACAAATCCAATGACATAAATCAAAGTTTAGGTATGCAGCATGAAAATTACACGATAAGTGATCTATGCGTGTCTATTTTCAGTTGGTCCTCTTTAACCTTATGGAGATCTTAATATTTCAGAGTAGAAACTAAAACTTTTAAACTTTATTTTCTGCAAAAAAAATTTACTTTAGTCTTTTCCAACACATAACTCCCACTTAAACTATACATCATCAATTGATAGTACACCCATATGAACAACATGCTCAATAAAGGCCGAGGGTGGTAAACCTTTAGTAAACGGATCCGCTATCACGGAAGTCGTCCCAATGTGTTCAAGACTTATCTGACTACTCTATATCATTTCTTTAACAACCAGGAACTTTATGTCAATATGCTTTGACTTAGAAGAACTCTTGTTGTTATTGGAGCACATAACCGATGACTTATTGTCACAATATATCTGAAGTGGTCTTTCTATTTTGCTCACAATTCGCAGCTTTGTGACAAACTTTCGCAACCATACTCCATGATTGGATGCCTCATAACATGCTATAAATTTTGCTTCCATGGTTGAAGCTGTCGTGAGTGTTTGTTTAACACTTTTCCACGATATAGCTCCACCAGCTAATAGAAAAACATAACCAGACGTGGATCGACGACTGTCTTGGCATCCAGCAAAATCAGAATCTGTATAACCAATGACCTCCAAATTTTCTGATTTTCTGTAAATTTACATGTGATGTTTGGTTTTCTGTAAGTATCTTAAAACCCGTTTAGCTGCTTTCCAATGATCCATCCCTGGGTTATGTAGATACCTTCCCAATATCCCAACTGCATACGCAATATCTGGACGCGTATACACGTGAGCATACATGAGACTTCCTACAGCTGATGCATAAGGAATCTCTTGCATATGTTTTTGCTCAAATTCATTTGTTGGACATTGCACAAGACAAAATTTATCTCCTTTAGCAATAGGGGTGTTCCCTTCTTTGCAGTTTTTCATCCCAAATCTCATTAATATCTTTTCGATATAGTTCTTTTGCGACAACCCGAGTATACCTCGAGCTCTATCTCGAGTATTTGGATTCCTAATACAAAAGCGTTGTTTCCCAAATCTTTCATTTCAATGTTCTTTGAAAGGAAAGCCTTAGTCTCATTTAACATCCCTATGTCATTAGAGGCAATCAATATGTCATCGACATACAATATTAATAAGACAAACTTACTCCCACGGAACTTGTGGTATACACATTCTTCTACAACATTTGTCTCAAAACCATATGAATAAATAATCAATCGAAATTTGTAATACCATTGGCAGGATGCTTGTTTAAGCCCCGTAGATGGATTTCTTTAATTTACAAACCATTTCCTTTGAATCTCCGATCACAAAGTTTTCTGGTTGTGTCATATAGATTGTTTCATTAATGTCTCCATTAAGAAACGTTGTCTTTACATCCGTCTGGTGTAACTCTAAATCATAATGAGCTACAAGTCTCATTATTATTCTAAACGAGTCTTTCAAAGATATCGAAGAGAAAATCTCTTTATAGTCAACTCCTTCTTTCTGTGTAAATCCTTTTGCTACAAGACGAGCTTTAAACTTATCCACATTTCCTTTAGAAACCCGTTTGGTTTTAAATATCCATTTGCAACCTACCGGTTTAATTCTTTCAGGTAATGGAACAAGTGCATGGATTTATACTCTTCATTCATGGCTTCAAGCCAATTTTGAGAGTTTGAACTTTGCATAGCCTGACGAAATCTTATTGGATCATTTTCTAATAATCCAGCATTTTCTCCATGTTCTGGGAGATATACGACATAATCGTATGGAATCGCACTTCTTCTTGCTCTAGTTGACCTTCTTGACGGCAACTGTTCTTGAAGTTGTTGAGGTTGTTCATCCGGAATAACCTCTTGAATTGGTTCATCCGGAAGTGCGGGGAGCTGCATGTTGTCCGATTGATCTAGATGTGTTATATCATGACCAATTATTATGGGAAGATGATCATATTCTTCCTCAAATGCAACTTCTCGTACCTTATCTCTACTCCCAAACTCAACATCCTAATGGGTTGTTCCAGTTTCGAATATCGATCTGTTTTCTGGATCATAAAACTTGTACCTCTAGATTTTTCTGAATACCCAACGAAATAACAACTAATTGCATTAGGGTCTACTTTCTTTTTTGATGGCTTGTAAGGCCTTGCTTCTGCTGGAATTGTACGCTTCATGATCATAAGGCACATGCGATTGGAATGCTCCCAACGTTCACGTTCCTTTTTCTGATCATCGGTACTTTCCGGTGTAAGATCAGCGGGACCATCAACACGCATGGCCAAATCCAGATCCATACAACCGAAAACTATCATGAGGTTCTCTTTCCATGCCTTAAAAACTTTTTCCCGTAAGCATCGGGACCGAATTTAGCGATGCTGAAATGTTTACTGCGGTAGCAATAGCTGAATGAAAAGAAAGAGAGAAAAAATCAGTCTTTCATGCAAATAATGACAACACATACGATACACCATACAACATTGACGTTCTATCTTTGGATCGAAAATCAACTTGTAAGTGGCATATTTGACATAGTAATCAAATCATGAATATCTTATATAATCTATTGAACCTTCTTTTGGGTCGATTCAATAATCATATGTAATCCTTATGATATTCTGATTTATTACTTAATATATATAATAAATTTCTGCCAAAAAATTTCCTTGCTTTGGGCCGATAAATTTTCCGCATAAAATTTATACATAAAAAATATTTTTTATAATATTCTACGAATGAATTAATTTTATTGACATCAGAACTTACTTTGGTAATATACATCTCAAATTAATCAAAAAGAATATTAATAGCTTAATATGTCATTATTCAAATACTTATATATATTTATATATATGAAAAACTTTTCTGCCCTTATATATATATATATATATATATATATATATATATATATACAAAAAGCCGAAATGTATATGTATGCATATATAACAGTTGCATACAAATCAATATACTTTGGTATAATTGTCATGTTTTACTGGTCACAACCTGCTCGAATGTCTTTTGTGGAAGAACATTCGTTGCACACATTCGTGTGTACTCATAGTTGTCTGAATCATCCGTACTGAAATGGGCTGTCAAGGCCCTAATCCGTATGACCGAGAATTCCATTTACGTATACATATATACCTTTTAAAAGTAATGGGCTAAAGCCCAATTCTCTTTATGTTAAAAAAACAAAAAAAAAACAAATAATAACTATAATGGACTCAAGCTCAATTTCCTTAGTAACTGAAACTATATGCAAAAATAAATATTCAAAAATAAAACGAATATTGCCTTTTATTTGAATATTTTATTTTTAACTTAAAAATACTGTACAGAATAACATGGTATCTTAAAAACAAGGTCTTATAGTCCATAATAAAAAAAACTTCAAATTCATTCGTCTAATAAAAAACTAAACATACAGAAAATTAATTCTTTCAAATATATATATACATATATTTATATACAAACCAATATTCGTATATACTAGACTTGATTTCATGGACAAACATATTTTACATATTCACATAAAAAACATGAACTTGAAGTTAATGGTGTATCAAATTCATACCAATACACAAAAAAAAAACATGAACTGAATGATATATTCACATATTTACGAGTGAGTCAATTTTTTATACAAAAAAACACATCTTACTATTCTTAATCAATCAATATACGCACACATGTACAAAAATAATTGACTGATTTAGAAATTGTTTCATAGTTCTTAATAAAACATAATCGTTTTGCTCTGATACCAATTGTAATTAATTTTCAGAACTTTATGCGGAAATTGACATCACAAAGATCTAACGACATGCTTTATCAAGAATAAACAAATAGGAACGGTAAAATATGTATATGAATCTGTCATCATATTGACACAAACGAACCCGGTTGTAGTCTTCTGGATTTTTACGCACTTTCAGACTTACAGACAAATGGGAAGAGTGTAAGAATATTTTGTGGTTTTTCACTGTACGTATGATTCAGGGACCACTACCATTTATAGATTTAACTATCTGATATTTCCTAAAACGACCATCAAGTTATAGGAAATTACTTTTTGGTATCTGCACATTAGCTCCTAAACTTTACCGAAATTACGATTTAGGCATATTTCATAAATGATCACATTTATACCTCATCAATAGCTACTGTTACAAAATCCATGATTTAAATCCAATATTGAATCATATTAATTTCAAATATTTATAAAATATTCTAACAACAATACCTCAAAGCAAATGCATAACCTGTCAAAAAGGATTTCACCTTTCTTTCCTATTGTTGTACCAATCTCAGCTGAGGTGTTGGGATTACTTCTATGAATCTCAACCTCATAATCCCAAAGCTTAGAAAACTGAGCAGACTGATCTTCAACAAGTGTCCCCAAAGCGATACGACGAGCCTTAAAACATTGACAACGTGACATCATCATTTTAAACTTCTCTTGCATCCGGGATTGAATCTTATTAGCCGAAAGAGATGGTTCTTTCCTTAGATCTTCGAGGAATATCTTTGTTATATACCTTGAATTCAACAAATCTGAGTGATTCCTCTTAGGGTGGTTGTCGCCATCAATGAATGTCTTTATCATCCACCTATTCAACCTTGTATGCATCGAGCAATAGATTCTCCAAAGGACAATACTTTTCACAGCAAATTACAGCAATTTTTCTACTTTCACACCTTGAGAACTTGACATTGAACTTTGTATCCAACACATATTGCACTAATTCCTCCTTAAGATCACCTCCAATATTAAAAGTCTTACTCAGGAATAGACTATGGCCTTGAATGATATTGGTTTTTATTTTGGGTTTTTGGTTTTAGTTATTGGTTTTTGGTTTTTAGTTTTTGGTTTTTGGTTTTTAGATTTTATAAGTTTGTAAATCTAGAAAAAATGTACTTTTTGGATTTTAGTTGATTTTTTTCATAGAGTAGATTTCCGAGTTTTTAAGAAAACCAAATTAAAAAAAATTTGATTGTCGATTTTTTCACTTTTTCCAAAAACTGTGAAAACTCTTCTCATTCAACACCTATGTTCTGCAGAGCTATCTGACCCCTCAAACATTGGGTTCCTTTTCCTCTCTTACTCTCCAAATCTTTCTTTTTCTCCTCAACACTGATTTCTGATGTACTAGGATATTCACTGTATTTATCATGCATTTCTGGTTCACTTACATATTCACCATACTATGCATTATGTGTATCATGTCCGAAACCCCCACCCTCTCCAACAAACCCAACACCACCATCACTAACATCCTCACCAACACTATCAATACCATCTCCTAAACCACCACCACAACCAACATCATCAGTACCATCTCCTAAATCAACAACATCATCATCAACATCATCTACATAAACATCAACACCATTACCAATCTCATCCCCTAAACCAGTACGTAAACCCTCTTCACCAACCCCATCACCTTTATCACAATGTAATCCATCACTAGCTTCCTCTTGACATAGTAAGCCTGATATAATAGGACCATCACTAACCTTATGCTCAATGAAAATATCTATTTCCGAACACATCCTCGCCAACATAATCATATCCCTTATCCCTGAATCTATATCTTCTCGGATTGGTCTCAATGTATACATCGTCTCTTCTAATTTTTTAAACCAAATTGTAACAATAGGTGGTAATTGCTTATCCTTCACTATGTCCGCAACCGAGAACCATGAAAAATAATCAACATCAATTAGCCTTTCAAACTTTTTTATATAATCACCAACGTACTATAACTCGTCATCTTCCATCAGGAGAGAACCTCCCATACGGATGCTCAAACTGATAACTAAATCGTCATCTGATATCCTGCACAGCAAAATACCGAACAAGAACTGTGAATCAAGATCTAAAACCGAGAACAAAGAACCATAAACCATGGAATACCCAAAAATGAGGGTAAATACCGAAACCACGGAATACACACAAAAATCGACTTTAAAACCCAGAAACTCTTTCCAAATACCCCAAATTTCAAACCTACAAAGAAAATCGAAGAAAGGAAAAAAGCAAAGAAAGCACCAAAACCACTGAAACCCCTTTTGTTTTCATCTGAACGAAGAGCCGAAGAAACAAATGAAGAAACCAACAAATACGATACTAAGTTTCTTCATCTGAACTATTTCACTCCACCGAAGCCTCTTCAACATCAAATGGATGCAAATTTTCACAATTTTGTATCAATTTGAAGAAATTTGGGAAGAGAGAACTGAGGGTTTGTGCAAAGGAAAAAAAGAAATTAGGGCTCGAATGGGAGAATTAATGAATCCCTAAAATTTTAGGGCTATAGCAAAATTTCGGTTTGATGAAAATTGAGATTTTTTAATTTCACTCGGTTTACTCATGTTGACATAGAAGAATTATCCGACATGGCACTCCGTTAATGCCACATTTGAGGTGTTATATAACAGAGATTATCCGTTTAACGAAATTTGAATACATTTGTATTTTTTTTAAAGAGTTCTCAATAGTACATAGTTTTTTCAGTAATTAAAAAAATATAAGTATTAAATTGAGATCCTAAAAAAGTACATGTATTTTACGATGATTTTCCTTTTTTTTAATGAAGAGTATTACACCTTATATAATAACCATAAGAGCATTGAAAACTTTATAAAAAATGATTTAATCAAGGTTTCTTCCATGATAAAGATTCAAGTTTTGTGATCATAAGTTCATAATTGTTCTCCTTCTATCATAGGATAAATGCTTCTATTCAGGAGATAAGTTAGCAAATCCAAATGGGGTGGTCTAGTAGTTGGATTGCACAAAGTGTTTCCAACTCTCAGGTTCAAATCTCATAGGACAAATCTTATAAAAAAAGGTAGCATCTTTATACGGTCATGTCAACAATCTGGATTGTAAAAAGATAGTCGAATCACAAAGACACTGGCAGACCTAACTTGTTAGTAATAGGGTCTTATACCCTCATTCATTTTATTAAAAAAAAATTAACTTTATTATAGATTCTATTCTGAGATAAGTTAGCAAATCCAAATGGGGTAGTCTAGTGGTTGGATTGCACAAAGTATTTCTAACCCAGGTTCAAATTTCATGGGGTAAATCTTCTAAAAAAAAAATTAGCATCTTTATACAATCATGCCAACCATTCGGATTGTAAAAAGATAGTCGAGCCACATAGATAGTGGCAAACCTAACTTGTAGTAATGGGGTCCTATTTTTGGTTTAGTGCTCTATGATGTACTGTTTTGCGAGTTTTATTATGATACATTTGATGTATTGACACTTTCTATGGATTTATGGATGAGTGTTTGATTCATTACGTATTATGCATACTTTAATATGTTATGAAATCCATGTATTGTTATGAACAATACTAAACTCCCTAGTCATATGTCATTGTGGAAATAATGATCATAGAGGTTGTCATAGGTATTGGATACGATCACAATCATAGGTATTCGTTGGAGAACGAAATACTGGATTGACCCGCATGAGATTGTCACATGGACTAGCGTCATGACTTGAATCTCATATGACGGTTCCATGATTGGATCCTATGACCTGAGATATCTACGGAATCCAACATGAGGAGTTGCGTACTTTGAATGCGTCAAACGTCCTGCGTACCAGGAGGACTATAAAGGCGTGTATCAGGTACGACACTAAACATGTGCTAGATTATAGATAGTCAAGATGGGAATTATACCTCTCGTAAAAGAGAGAGATATCGCTAGGCCCCTCGTGTGAGCGAGACTGTAGAACTGTGTGATCGCACTATAGATGAGTGTCGTCTATTTCACACAGTCGAACTCAGTGAACGAGAAAGCAGTCGAATCAGATAAGGTGGCTTGTTCATGCCTTATATTCGACATATGATATCGTGATACAAAAGGATCATCAACCGGAATCATCAGTGACGTTCGTAAGATCACGAACAAACTCTATTCAAGATAGGTAGTCATAGTGTCTTGCTAGAGACCGCCTATGACTTGTATAACCGAAATGGAGATTTCGAGTTATACTGCTATATCGGATGAGCCTACAGGGTCACACACATAGGAAAAGACAAACGCGTGAGAAAAGACGAGAATTTCCCGGTGGAACGGAGGCCAGACCGTTCGGTCTAGAGGTCTGGACCGATCGGTCCAGCCAACCCAAACCGATCGGTCCAGACACGTGGAATTAGATTCGCTCTAAAGATCCCAGGAATCCCAACACCTATATCATCATTCATTTTATTAAAAAAAGGAAAAATGGTATAAACCGCTACCAATTTATTTAAATGTGTAAGATTAATACACAGATTTTTAATTTGACAATAAACCACACTTGATTTCAAAATTTTCCAATTATCCACACAAAATCATAAATTAAATTGCAATTTCCCACATGATAGGGATTTTCGATGCCAGCATGACATCGATATAATGACGTGGCTTGCTACATAATAAAAATAGGAAGATTGATATGTCATCGATTTGGTTCAGTTGCGTCGGTTTAAAAATCAATCTCGGTTATGATTTAACAAGATTTTTTTTTAAAAAAAATGATTAAAAATCAATCTCTCCATAAAAGCTCTTCTTCCTCGATGAATCCTCCGCCGATTTCGCTAAAGATTCGGTAGAGGAATTGATCAAAGGTTTTCTTGATCCTTATGACAAGCTTTTCTTGTCCTTCTGGAAACTCTTTAGGAGCTTGTCCTGATCAAATGGTTGTTTTCATCTCCATTGCAGGTTTAGCTTCTTAACAATGTTCTTCTCTCAGATCACGTTTTCTCTAACAAGAAGAATCTGCTTAAAAAAAACAATTTTTAAAAACTCCCACTTCTACTTGTTCAATCGACGCTAAAATTTCGAAAACCCATTTTCCATTTGATTCGAATTTCTATACCTATTTCTCATATTCCGAGAAAATCTGGAAAAAACAGACATTTTCTTCCATGATTCACGACAACAAATTGCTTTCGAAGCGGATCATCCTTGTTTGGTACGACGAATCGGAGGGGAATCTGGACACGGTGGTGTACACGAGGATGCCGGACAACACGATCCCGTTGGCGGAGTACGACAGAGTCCACGTGCGTGACTCCACGCGCTGATCTCGTCGAACGCATCGTCGCCAAAGTGGCGCATGTTCTTCTACGTGTCGTGGTACGAGCGGACGCGTTCGACGCTCTGGGAGATCAATCGATCGTTCTCGCACCGCCGCGTGATCGGGGTTCGCGAGGAGTGTCGATCAGAGAAAATGATTTCGGGAATTTTGTTATTAGATTGATTTCGAATATAAATATTTTGGATCTATATGTCATTCATATGGTTCGTATATAATATTTGAGAACTGATATATACAACAATTTTTTGATGGTCAGAATGCTCGATATACTCGATTTTCAATCATTTTCGATCAAACTTAAAATTGATTTTCGACCATTTTTTTATTCTATTTTGAGTTCTATCATGCGGAAAAAATAAGGCGTTTCGATTTAGATTTTAGACTCGATCGAGGTTTGAGGATCGAATTTCGATAGTTGCTGACAATACAAAATAATTTTTTTTATGATCTATAAATTCACTTGATTTTCGATTCAAAAGGCAATACTTTTCGTACAAAGTAATTTATAATTCGATTCTGAATATCCACGATAATATGATATGATAACCAAAATTCGTTCTTTTTCCACCCTACCTATCACGGAATGATTTTTAATCGCACCATTTTGCTATTATCATAAATGTCGTTTTATTACAATTGTGAAGTAATAATATCTTGTGGTCTCTAATTGGGGAAATAGCTGCAATACCCTTTGACTGCTATTTGGACTTCTCATACTACCCTCCAAACAAAAAATTAAACAAAAAACACTATGCACTATGGCAAAAGACAATAAAATCCTCATATATTAATGAAAAGACAAAAAACCCTCTATTTTTTTCAATTTAAAAAATTCAAAATTAAAAAAAAATTAAAGTCACGTAACTTTACTTTTATTCTCCTCTCTCTCTCCTAATTTTGTTCTTCTTCCACTTTCTCTCTCTTTATAAATCTTTTTCTTCTCTCTCTCCTAACTCTCACGGAAGGAGACAGTATCCTTGAGCACAGAGGTGAGCGCAGCGATTCTACGGCATGAGTTACCATGGAAGAGATCGGATCCAGGTAGTTTCTCGATTCCTTGCAAAATCGGGAACATTGAGATTGATCGTGCGTTGTGTGATC
>NW_010971683.1:145722-154006 GCF_000463585.1 Tarenaya hassleriana
ACAACCAAACCGAGTTTCGTAGCCTAACGCGCCTATAATGCCTACAAATGAACTTGATCCTCATGTAAATCCTATAAAAACGTCCAGGAAGTATAGAGAGAATTAGGAGTTATCAAATCCCCCCAGACTTAAACCTTTGCTCGTCCTCGAGTAAAGAACGAAGGAATAGAATCTGCAAAACAGGGATGACGAACATCAAATAGCATCCTCATGAAACTCAAAAGTGAAACATCCGTCTAATGCTAGCTTCCTGTGAATCGTACCCAAACCGGTCTACTATGATCTTTCTACCAAAGACTAATCTACCTAGTCATGAGACTTTTATTTCCACCTAGAACCCGTTAGAATCTCTACAACTCACCAAGTCTATTTCCGAACCTATCCTTATCTCAACTTAACCTTTTCGATCTAAGTTCTACATACCTGTATTTTTACCTTTTTGTAGGATTTTTCTATCAAACGCACGCATCTCGGGTTTCTAGGACGTTGAAGTCGAAGGACATCGGTTTTCTCTTTTTTTCTTTTCTTTCTTTTCCTCTTTTTTTTTTCTTTTTGATGCGATGTTCGACCCACAACTTAGACCCGAACCATCAATCGATGCACTCATATCCTCGAACGATTTTCGTTAACGAGATTTTGACAGCGGAGTGTCGAGATGCTCTATTTTTCCAAGGCATTTGTTGAACTAGATTTCATCGATCTGCAAGACTCGGAAAAGATTCTAAACGAAACATATAACCTGGATATAGTCGTTTCAATTCCGTAGGTTCCAAACAACAACCTCATCCCACAAACTATATATAGAAAGTCTGGAGAACTATCAATTCGACACGGTTCAACCACGCTCTACAAAGTCACTAGATCATCAAGATGTTCCTACTCTATCGTTCCACAAATCCTCCAAATGATGTTCAAAACGGGTGTCCGAGGTATGCACGTGAACCTATATGAACCTATATCTATATGTCATATAGAATCATGCAAACCTAACAAAAATCGTCTATATGGAAAAAAAGAAAACGTGTGAATGCAACTAATGCAAAGTGATATGCAAAAGTGGAAATTTTCCTAAATATATATGTCATGATAAGATGCACCTAAACTAAATGCAATCCTAAGTAGATAGGCCTGAATCGGTTTTCTCTTTTTTTCTTTTCTTTCTTTTCCTCTTTTTTTTTCTTTTTGATGCGATGTCCGACCCACAACTTAGACCCGAACCATCAATCGATGCACTCATATCCTCGAACGATTTTCGTTAACGAGATTTTGACAGCGGAGTGTCGAGATGCTCTATTTTTCCAAGGCATTTGTTGAACTAGATTTCATCCATCTCTAGGTGGCAATAAAAGTCCCATGACTAGGTAGATTAGTCTTTGGTAGAAAGATCATAGTAGACCGGTTTGGGTACGATTCACAGGAAGTTAGCATTAGACGGATGTTTCACTTTTGAGTTTCATGAGGATGCTATTTGATGTTCGTCATCCCTGTTTTGCAGATTTTACTCCTTCGTTCTTTACTCGAGGACGAGCAAAGGTTTAAGTCTGGGGGGATTTGATAACTCCTAATTCCCTCTATATTTCCTTGATGTTTTTATAGGATTTATATGAGGATCATGTTCATTTGAAGGCATTATAAGCGTGTTAGGCCACGAAACTCGGTTTGGTTGTGTTTTCATAGGATTACAGGTCTCGGATGCGATTTGGAGCAAGACGGGAGCAATCTGGAGCTAAAACGATGAAAGAGTCAAGAATTTCCCGCCTTGACTCGGTCCGAGTCAGATACCCCGAGTCAACATGCCCGAGTCAGATACCCCGAGTCAACATGCCCGAGCCAGAAGATTGGGCTGGGCCAAATTCCTTATGTCTCGTCTTGACTCGGTCGAGTCAGAGTACTGACTCGGTCCGAGTCAAAACCCAGAAAAAGCCCAGATTCGTATTTTCAGAGTTTGAACGGGAGTAGGACTTCGGGAGCGCCGCCTAGGGTTTATAAAAAGAGCCTACAGACGTCCTAGAGAGGGAGACAGACTTTATACAGACTTTGGAGAGCTTTGGTGAGAGAGATAAGAGTTTTACGGGATTTCGGGAAGACGAAGGAGAGTTGGAACGTGAAGATCGCTTGCTGTCGACATGAGTCTTTCTTCTCCCTCTTTTCTTTCTATTTCTGGTTTTATTCTGTGTTTTTCCATGAACCGTGAGTAGATCCACGGCTGTGGGTTAGGGATTCGTTTGTGTTTTGGGTATGTTTGAACCTTAACTTGGTTGCGATTTGGATTTGTTTCGGTTTTATTGATTTGTGCTTTATTCGATTGGTGTTTGCTGACCCCTTGGCCATTTATTTCAGATTCTGAACTACATAGGAATATGGGTTTAGTTTCGGATCGAAATCGATAGAATAGATTGTATTATTCACATAGGAATATGGTTTGATCGATCTAGGATTGATGATAGTGTTCTTCATGCATCTAGTTTGATAAATCACATAGGGATATGGATTTAGAGAACTTTAGATAGTGAGTTATATGCCGGGAGGTGATTTCTCTATTTTTGTTGCTTGACGATTCCCGAATACAGATTCAATATCGTGATTCTCGCATGCTTAGCATATACCCATACACGCGAATACGGTCCCGACACCCACGGTCATCTTAGATTGCTAGTTTACACATTCTTATTGCTTTGCTTCCTTATTTTCTATTCTTTCCATATACTTCCACCATCACTTTCACTTATACTTGCTTGATTTAGTCTCGATTAGGATTTAGATTTAGCTACCGGTCCTTGCGTTCGACCCCGTGTTACGACGATCCGTATCCTTGCGGTGAGTTGTGAATCGGGTATAAATTCTAGACTCGGTACACACGTATCAATGCTCCTAACTATGTTCATTAATGTACGATTCTGCCTTTCTGTTGCACCATTTTGTTGCGATGTACAGGGCATTGTGTATTGTATACAAATACCCTTACTCTCGAGGAATTTCGCAAATGGACCTGGACATTGTCCAGTCTCATTATATTTTCCATAATACTCTCCACCTCTATCGGATCTCACAACTTTAACCTTTTTATCTAACTGCCTCTCAACTTCATTGATGAACACTTCAAGTATGTTCATAGATTGAGATTTATCATGCAGAAGATAAGTATAACCGTAACGTGAGTAATCGTCGATAAAAGTAATAAAGTATCTTTCTCCACTCCACGTGGAAATATCAAAAGGTCCACAAATATCAGTGTGAATTAATTCTAGAAGCTGCGTACTTCTTGTGACTGCTTGCTTTACAATATGTTTTGTCTGCTTTCTTTTGATACAGTCTATACATACCCCAAAGTCACTAAAATCCAAACAAGGTAAAATTTCATTTTTCACCAATCTTATTAACCTTTCTTTGGATATGTGACATAATCTTTGATGCCACAATAAAGCCGAACTTTCATTGTTAGGTGCACTACGTTTAACGCCCATAATATTTTCAACATTAAACAAGGATTCTGAAAATTCTCTATCAAGATTAAAATGATAAAGACCATCCATTAAAATATCAGAACCGAAAATGTGTTCTTGTTTATATAATTGAAAAGTACCAAAACCAAATTTAACAGAAAAACCCATGGAATCTAATTTTCCAATAGAAACGAGATTTCAAGCACATTCAGGAACATAGAGACATCCTTCTAGAGCTAAGTGAAAGTCGGTGTCTAAGACCAATCTATAAGTCTCAATGTCTTTTATTCGTGCTTTCATCTTATTCCCCATGACCACATACCTTTCAGGTCCTTTTATGGGTTGGATCATACTGAATCCCTGTTTAATATGAGAAACGTGAGCAATAGCACCTGAATCTAACCACCAAGTATTATTGGGTACTTCAATAACATTCGATTCAAAGTAGACTAAAATGTTATGTTTACCTTTGCTTTCGAACCATGCATTTCTTTTCTGACAATCTTTCTTAATGTGAGTTCAGTCTTCTTACAGAAAAAACATTTGACTTATTTCCAAATTTGACTCACACTATCTTTTATTGGAGTCTTATCCTTCTTTTTGTCATTTTTCCATAGTTTGCTTTTATTGCTGCCGACATTAGTTTGAACTGTAAGATGGACAACATGTTCTTTCATCTTCTTTAATCTCTCTTCTTCCTGTATGAACATGACCTTCAATTCCTGAAAGTTCTATTTTTCTTTGATGATGTTATAATTCACTTGGAACTGACCAAACTCAATAGGCAGAGAGCTAATGATGAACTGGACTAGAAATATCTCATTAACATCTATTCCCATGGTTTTCAACTTTGCCATCATATTCGATATGTTAGTCACATGATCATGGATAGGCCGTGACCAGTCAAACTTTTTCGTAGTCAGCTCGCTCATGAGACTTTCTACAATTGACTTGTCAGTCAGATCCGACTGAGAATACTCTTTAATCTTTTGTATAAATTCCTTTGCACTTTCAGTTTTAGGCATTGATGGCTTAACACTTTCTGCCATAGTAATCCTCATCAAGTTCAAGCACAACCTATTTGATCACTCCCAAGAATCGAAGTTAATCCTGTCAATTTTCTGAGCTTTCATCTGTTATGGTTGTTGGCTTTTCATTCAACAATGCATGATCCATATCATTGAAACCCAAATAAAATTGGATATGTTCAGACCAGTCTGCATAGTTAAGCCCGTTGAACTTAACAATTCCATTGCCAGAAGCCATAAGGTTAAGTGTAAGGTGAAATTTTATAAATTTCCATCCATTAGTATTTCAAAATTAACAATAATATGTACCAAAGTTCACCTTTGGATAATACTTCGATACATACATGCAATTATTGATGCAAAATATACTTTAATGGACATCATAATACTACCAGTTAAATAAGCATGCAATCTTTGGACATACATACTTATCAACAAAAAATTATGCCCCTTTAATATTGTTAATCATATGCATTGATGCATCTTTGGATGATCTAATAGTAATATGATAAATAATTATAATTGTTCAATTATTTATTTATTTATTTTATGTTATACATTTGCATCCTTTCATCATGAACAATTAAATATATATATTTGATTTGAATATTTAATTTTAATTTAAATCTGGTCACTTTGGTGACTAACAAGTTTAAAATATAAAACAATAAAAATATTTTTAACTTCCATATAATATGTATCCACATAACTAATTTCATAAAGCATATAAACTATTATCCATATAAATTACTATATGGTATATTAATATATAATATATATACTTATACAGAAAATACAAAAATAATAATAATAATAATAATAATACATATTTATATGTATTATAACAACATAGAAGTTATCAATGTTAATACATTACAATAAATTAATTTATGTATTTCAAGTTGTTATTAATGAGTGCATAACTTTTATAAAATACACGTAATTTTATGTGCATTTTGATATGTTCAAGACATATATTATTATTATTATTATTATATAACAATTATCTATATATTAATATATACTAATTCAGGTATATATATATATATATATTTTAATTTCTTATTACTTTAAACTTTGATGATATATTTTAATGAAAAATATATCTATATATAATGCACATTATCCTTTAATTATGCATATGAATAAACATGTTTTAAGATCAATATAATGAGATATATATAAAAACGCGTTACATAATTTTTTTCAAAATATAGTACAATTTCGAAAAATTTAATCGATGAATTATGATAACACCAAAACACAGGTTCTAATACCAAATGTAAATTTTATTCTGATAGTTTTTGATAACTTTATGAAAACTCACCAAAACTGGATACGGTATTATATATTTTACACAAACTTAATAAGATAGTATATATCATATATGAAATATATCTGAATCCATATTGCAGCAGAATGATTTTGAAAAACAAGTCGGTAAATCAGTTTTTCTCTTCTTTCATCCTTACTTTGATAATTTTGCTGATTGACGAAAAATATGAATCAAACTCCTATATTTATAGAGTAAGGAGAGATGGATTACTATGAATATCAATGGACTTTCAAACTTAATTAACTCATATCCATCAATGAGTTCAAACTAATACGAAGTCTAATCTCAAAATTTCAGGGGCCATTTTAATGTTTATATTTCCAACAAATGTTTGTATGGTAATTGACGCTGCTCACGCTTCCCTTGTAATTCAGAAAACCGTTATTTTATGTTCTATGTAAAAATTCAACACAACTTAACTTTATATTATTTGGGATAGTTTCAAAGGTTAATATCATATTGATATTTTTTTTTAAATCAATATTTTATCTGACTATTTTATTTTGAATATTTTTTAAAGATTAATATTTTTTAAGTTCTAAAAATGTTATAACTTTATTCGGAAATTTTTAAAGATTAAAGATTAATATTTGTTTGGATAAGGTATGTTAGACCAAATGGCTGCTACGATCTGATAACTTTTCAATATTTTAATCAACTAGATTTGTTTTTTTTAAAAGATATTCTATAATGCATTATTAAGTGTGGCCATCAAGATTTAGAATTATATGAATTAAATACATCACTACGTACAATAAAACTATTTGAAATTCGAAATTTAAAAATTGAAAATAATTTATTTAGAAATATGATTATTAAATAAATGCCTAACAAAGTTTTACAAGGAATATAACAATTTCAAACTATATACATCGTCATATCGCTTTTTCCATAGCAAAATACAATATAAAAATAAGAAGCAGTGGTAGTGGGGCCCCATCGAATGAGAGGGATCCAGCGAAACGAATACGACACTTCATTCATTAATATTAACGTTGTCAGAGTTTTGCGCGAAAAAGCGCCTGCATCCGGGGCCCACTTTCTCCATCGTCATTCACCTGCTTCTCGGAAGCTGCAGCACATATTCGAAAAACCAGGAATATTGCCACGTGTCGTAATAGAATTGGAGGGTCCACGTTATACTTCTAATCCACGGACATGATCGAGCGAAGAAGAAGAAGAGAGAGAAAGAGGGAGAGAGAGTGGGTAAAGGGGAAAATGAACAGCGTCTTCTCCATCGATGATTTGACCGATTCTTTCTGGTCGGCGGTTTCTCCGGCGGCGGCGGCAGCGGTGATGGGGGAAGGGATGAGTCGGAGCCAGTCGGAGTGGGCGTTTCAGAGGCTGATCGAAGAGATGTCTGTTTCTGCTGGTAGCCCGATCTCCAGGTCCTCGTCGGAGACGGGGAACGTGATCGGCCGGTCACTGCCTCCGGTGATTCAGCCTGAGCCATCGGTTGCGAGACCGTTGGGAGGTGGTGCTGACGCTGCTGGCGATGTCGTCGAGATACAGAGACCGGAGAATCATAGCCGTCGAGTGGAGGAGCAAGGGAGTCGGAATCATGGATCGTCTTCGACGATTGGGGTTGATCCTGATCACTACCACGCGATTCTCAAGAGCAAGCTTGATCTCGCTTGCGCTGCTGTTGCTCTTCGCGTACCTCTCTGCGACCTCTCTCTTTCTCACATCCCCTCTCTATCTGTTCTACATTTATCATGTTTTTTGGAGACCCGTCTAGGTAGATCTGTTAGTGATGATCGGATTGATTTTCCTCAGGTAGCTAAGGTGAAACCAGAAGATTCGAGTACCTCAGCGACCAATCAAAAGGAGCCTCCAATGGTGGGATCTCAAGCTCAAGGTTTGTTTTACATTTTGTATCAATCTTTGCTAAGATGCTAGTTGCTTGGTTTAGGGCTTTAGGTTTTAAACTTGTAGGGGAATGGCTTATGTTTAGGATATAGTGGATTTATGACACTGGATTTAGCTGTGGAGGGTCTGTGCAGCAGGCGAGCGAGAATTGGAAAATTTCTGTAGCTTTATAAATCTGTGTATATATGTATCTAATCCTATATTTTAGAGCTTCCAGTGACGTTTAAAATTATAATCCATATTAGGGTTTTAGGTTATGATTTTGAGAACACAGATGTATTTCTCTGTATTCCTAGCATCGATGGATTTGTTAGTTCTATCTCATGTTCTGTTGCATTTTGTACCTATTTTCCAGTTTTTGAAATTATTCCTGAATCATGTTTCCTGTGTATTAATGCCCTGTTTTGATGAGTATTGTGTATTTTTATAGGTTCGGCTGCTATGAAAATGTCACCTGGTTCCTCATCTATTAACGTCGCTCCCTCACTGGGCTTGCCAAAGAAATCAGAAGCACCGATCAGGCAAGCTACAAGTGGATCATCACCAGATGATTCAGATGATGATGAATTTGATGGAGACATGGAAATGACAGAGAACGCGGTTCCTGC
>NW_010971683.1:154147-167911 GCF_000463585.1 Tarenaya hassleriana
CGTGCTAGGAGGTATAGATTTTTTCTCGTCCCGGGGTTCGGACTCTTGATAGTTGGTCAATTGAACCAGAAGCTTTCAAAGTAAAATCTTTAGTGTTGATATCATTTACAAATCTTTTTCAGTTTCAGTGTGGAGATAGATATATTGTTTTGGAATGATAGAATATTTTCCTAAACAAACATGATAAATCTGGCGGACAAAAGGAAAAGGATCACCAACTCTCTGAAAAAACTTTCAGGGAAAGGTTTGCATCTTGGACTTTCATGTCTCTTTACAGTGAAAGAGACAACCAAATGGTGGGTCTCAGCTAGTTTTAGGTAATCCTTAACCAAAACAAGGTGGTACATCAGTTAGGAGAATATTTGTTAACAAGAGTAATACCGACTAATATCTGTGTATTTTTTTTGTTAAGTTCTGTCTTACTTGGTAGCTGGTGTATCCCTCTTTTTATCTCTCTTTAGGATGCTCTCAAACCGAGAATCTGCTCGGCGCTCTAGGAGAAGAAAACAAGAACAAATGAATGAACTTGAAACTCAGGTCCTGCCTTGCTTCATTGCATTTTTCTAGTTAGTTGTCTTTCTGTTTGCAGTCCTTCAGGAATTTACAGAGAGATGTATCTTTCTGTAGGTTGGACAATTAAGGGGCGAACATTCAACGTTACTTAAACGTCTTAGTGACATGAATAACAAGTATGATACAGCTGCTGTTGATAACAGAATCTTGAAAGCCGATATTGAGACACTGAGAACAAAGGTACTAGATTCCACTATTTTTTATGCCCCTTGACCTAAAAGCTAATGATTCAGAAAAATTGTCTCACATAACCACTGGAGAATCTTATAGTGAAAGCGTTCAACATCTTTGTATGCAGTAAAGGTTTTCCATCCGGTTGCTTTTATTTAACACAGACTCTTGTTATGATCCGATGTTATAATCTTCTTTTTTTACAAGAAAAATGTTTTGCTAAATATATTCTTTGCTTCATAAAACTTGTGCAGGTGAAAATGGCGGAAGAAATGGTGAAGAGAGTGACAGGAATGAACCCTTTGCTTTTGGCAAGATCGAACACAACTAATATTGGAGTACCGGTTGACAACACATTGATGGATTCCTCCAGAATCAGTGTAATGCCAATGCAGCCAAACTCTAACCATATTATGAAACCAGCAATCGGTAACATCACAGGAACTACACCAAACCAAAGACTGGAGAACAATTTCGGGAACAATACTCTTGTTCATCCGAATATGAATCCGGTGACTGTTACTGGAGCAGAAAAAGTGACCAAATTGCCCCCCTCGGATCAGGTGAGCCATTTTGCTCCTGGTCCTAATCGTTATGAAAGCCTTTCCCATTGGAATCCAGCTGTGGCGAAGAATAAACCGTAGAAATGAGGTGATATCGTGGTAAAGGTAAGATTCAAGAAGCATTCTAATGGTGAGAGCTTCTGGTTTATGATGTAATAACGGATCCATCTTAGATGGTGTTGCTCGTTGTTTTTGTAACTTGACAACATATATATTGCTACTCGAAAATTGGTCAAGCATCTTAACTGTTCAGACATTAAGTTATGTAGGGTTTGTTTTTTCTGTAAATAGATACGAATGTTGCAATTATCGATAAAGAATATTGTGTATACAAGTATTTTCTCACAGTGAGAATAGCAATTCAGAAAGAATTCCAACCAGACAATCATTGTGAGAGAGATAAAATGGATCATTGATTGCCACTTGTAACAGAGCATTTTGGTTCGGTTTTCGAGTAATATCTTCTCATCAGCATTACACGCATATATTCTCTAGAAAAGTCCCCTTCGAGTGATGAACCCTCCAAGTCGGACAGGAGTTTCTGGTGAATGTGCGTCTGCTTGTATTATACCACTCTGTGAATTAAGTGTTTTAGATCATAATTCCACAAACAGAACCATTTGATCCAATCTGTCCTAAGCATGCAAAGGAAAATGACAGACCTCCTGTTATTTGGACGGGCAGTAAAACGACAACAGTCGAAAGTTGCCCTAGGGAATAATTTCACAACTCTATGTTGTCTGAGTACACAAGAAGAGAACTCGGTTTGTTAGACATTTTTAAATGTAAAATTGAAAAAGCAATTTGGACACTTCTAATAAAAGCATATAAAGCCTGATAGACTAAGCTGACTTATTTAACCTAAAAGCGTCCATGTAAAAGGTGTGCGCCTAGCTTTGGATGTGAGGCCGAGATGTTTGACCCGATACTTATAACGAGTTGAGTTCATCCAAACCAAATTGAAAGTATATGTGGATTGAATAGTCCATAAAAACCAAATTAAATCAAATAATTTATATATATATATATATGCATATTGATTCAAAATGATTCGTTTTGATTATTCATTTTCAATTAGAATCAATTTTTGATTCGGATTCAACTCACGTCATTTTGAATTGGATTTTTATTGATAAATTTCTTCTGTTAAAATATATTTTCTCTTTTTTTTTAATTATTAATTCAATCAGTTACATGGTTTGAATGAATTTGGTTATGAATAAACTAATTAAAATTTTGTAATCACATCACATTAAATGGGTTTAATAAGTTTACCCATTTAATAAATAATCATAATAATTTCAATACATGAAACCCATTTAATTAAAATAACTCAACTAACTAACCAAATAGAGTTGCTATTATGTTGGGTTGGATACACCATCTGACCCCAACCCATTTCAGAAAAATAACGAGAATAACAAACGAAGCAAATGGAAATTACAATTAAACGAAAAGAAAAAGACAATTGCCAGTTCGATCGTTTGAAGGGTGAATTAGCCAAGTAATATTTCTCGATGGATGAAATAAAGTGTCAAGCTTCCCTTTATACGGGGAATACAACGTCATGCACAAACGGAAACCTAGAATACGTAATATCGGAAAATATCTTGCAAGGAAGGTGCGAATTCAAGCCAACTTTCTCAATACTTGGTTCCAAATGCGAACACCAAGATCTGGGGTCTCCTGGCATTCGACTGTCTGGTTTCGGGAGTCTGTACCACGATATTCTGTTCTTTTGTGGCAGGTTCTTCAAGGCAGACTCCCAACACGTAACCGACTCATACGATGGGGAATGAATGTTATTCCAACTTGTTGCCTTTGTGGGAGTGGCGAGGAAACTCACGACCACCTTTTTATGTGTTGTCCCTATAGCGCTTTGCTATGGACGTCATTTGCAAACAGGTGCTGGAGAGACCCACCTACAGGGCTGATTGAATGTATCCCTTGGTTCACGACGAACACCAACGACACAACAAGGGACCGACCTATCATTGTCAAACTCCTTTTTCAGACGGTGATATATACTATTTGGCAGGAAAGGAACAAACGCATATTTAAGAATGAATCAAATTCAGCGGAGATGATCCGATGGAAGGTTGACAAAGCTATGCGGAACGTCTTATTGTCACTACGGTTGCAGCAACAAGGAAGAATATGCTCAATTTTTGAGAATTGGTACTACCTGATGCGCCAAAACACGAGTAATAACAATTGATTGATGCTACTTTTATGATTCTGTCACTTTGACCACTTGCTTTGGGAATTCCTTGTATCTTTTTTACTTTCCTACAGGTCTAATGACCTGATTGTACTGAACTCTACATTTTGATAAATACACACTCACATTAAACCAAAAAAAAAAAAGGTAAACAAACGGAATTCCCCAATTGATAGACCCGCGGTCAGATATACCAAGGGAAATGTCGACGAACGAAAAGAAAGGAAAAAAAACGATAAAGCCAACACTAACGGGGCTTGTCCCGATCCACCGTTCAAGGGGTAAACAGCCTCCAAATCGAACGGCATAGAATTTGTTTCAGGAGTGATTAAGACCACTTCTTAGTGGCAGACATCCGCATAATTAAGCCGAACAGACAGAGGTATCAAAGCGAGAAACGTAAGATACGAACTTGTAGAAGAAAAGATTCTTAACCTCATAAAGCTGGCGGAGAACGTATCGCCTACTGGGCTTTAGCGCCAGACTGTAGACCCGCTTGTACTTTGCTCTGGAAATGGGCTTCCAATCTGGGAAAAAAAGTACATAAATGTCAGAAACTAAAGTGGAAACGTAGGAAGAAAAGGAAAAGGCAAAGAAGGACGAGTAGAGGAGCTAGTTGTATTGCCTGGTCGAGCATTTGTAGTATATAGTGTCAGGAGAGTTGTAAGTTCTAGCATTGTTGAACATCCGTCTTACATCAGCGACAAACATATCGAACGTCACATAGTACTGCTCCGACTCAACCCTCTTCGACATTGTCTTCAGATCTGTGTTACAACAAATAATCGGTCACTAGAGAAGATAACAAAAGGAGAAAACAGTAGCCGGGACAATAGTAATTCCATAATTATACTTTTGTACAACAGATGGCGACCCATTATCCAAAGAAATTATAAGCATGCAAGCAGAAGCAGACTACACTTACGAGAACGATCAAATGAATATTTTCCTTATTAGTACATTACCACCTCTGGTTTATACTCCAATACAATTTGAAGGCATGAAAAATAAAACCGTCCTGCAGAGCATCTATTGAAACTCAATGATAATGGTTTCCTGTTTCTGTATGCTTTTAGTATCACTGTTCAACTAGGTTTGACTAAACAGCACGTGTCACCTAAGAGATTAGATTGATTCCTCTATTATTTCCCAATCACACGGAAGGCAAATATAAAAAGGATGATTACACATATTCAAATGCATCTGACCAAGCCTTGCAAAAGACACCAAAATGCATCCCACAATTTGTATATTGAGTATTATCTTACCAACAGGATCTTTAATGATGTCATAGTAATCAGGGACATCACGAGCATCAACTGGCTCTTTGAATGGCCAAGCATCAACATGGTCATGCATAGACTGCTTCAACAGAAAAAACAGCAGATGAGAGTTGACGGATATAAGAATCAAGTGCATATAGAGAAACATGCCTAAGAGGTCTGTCCTGCATAGTTCCAAATTAGTAATGCCTGACACAAGTCATGAAAATATATGAAGAAGCCTAACAAGAAATGAGTTCAGAGAAAATAAAATTACGGATGTCCTAAGACGACAAACTATCTGATGATACTAAGAAAATAAGTTTAAAATGCCCCAATCTTGAAAGACTTCTGATTCTGGAACTAATAACTAGAGATTGGACCAAATGTTTTTGTAAGGTACACAACATGAAGCATATAAAGCAAAGGACATATAACAGAAACCTTTAACAACGAGCGCATAAATGCAGTCAACTGCTTTTGATTTGTCGCACTATCTGCAGAATTATTAAATATTTTGAACCGAGTATGCCCATACTGATCTGGAGTCCAACCTGCTTCCCCTGGTATATGTCCATAATTTCTGTTTTAGAACCTCCAAAGCTATAAAGAAACATAACTTGACGAAGAATCTTATAGAGTAAAAACCTTAGTGTTGTAACACCACAAGGGAAACTGTTTTAAATATATTAACAGGATTAATGTGTATAACCACTATCGCACACATCAAGTTGGATTCATCACATATTAAAACTTTGTGCTCTAGTGGCAGGTGAATGTATTTTCCATAATTCCATCTGTTTATAGACTGGAAAGCAATGAAATGAAAGAGCGCTAGGCTCTCTCTTTGGCTGAGCTTGGGATCCATTGCTGTTTGGGTGTGGAAGTTTGAAAAGAAGAGTGAGGAGATATGGGGCCAGAGAGAGAGCAGGAAAAAATGCAAGATATTTCAGACAACTACGGAATTTCATTTATGCAGATTCATTATCCACAGAGCAAATCCCTAGAGGATACATCAAATCAAATGCACGGATAAATTGCAGTAATAACATAAGAAGCCACAAAGGAACAGGGAAAAACGTTATAGATAATTACTATTTGACCAGAAAACTTCAACCAGTGCCACAAGGTAGGATAATGACTTACTTAAACCAGGTATGTCCTCAACTTTGACAATCTTTCTAGGAATCCCGGCTTCTTTCTGCATGATGGTCAGATCAAATTTAAGGGTCTCATGGCTCCATATCAGGACATCACCATGAAATCCACAAAAGCTGCAGAAAATACAATGCCACTACCTTCTGAAAATCAATTCCTGGATACACATTCTGACAGTTCGACAACTCTCTTATCCTTTCATCAATTGCCTACCATTATTAAAATAACAGGGGAATAAGAATAATATACCAAACTTGACTTCAAAACATGTTGGAAGTAAAGTAAAAATAAGCTATATATAATGTACAATCAATCGTTTTGAAAAATAAAAATTGAAATTGAAATTGCTGAATTGAGAAAACATTTTGAAAAATAAAAGAGCCTTAAGCGGCTTACCTGTCTTTGCTGACGAATCATACTTGATAAATCTGTATATGGAAGCTTTGGATCAATTTTGCATTCCATAAGAAGGCCGCCATCATAGTCTTTAATATACCTAGTAAAACACCAGAATTTGTTGAACTTTAAGTTGCACCAAGAAGGAGCAAAAAAAAAATGAAAATTTCCTTCTCATTGTGCCAAAAAACAAAAAACAGATGTCTGGGAGACCGATAAGCACAATTGCCTATCATAGAATTGCTTTGACAACATAATTTGCACAACACTCATGCAGGCAACAAACTTTTTCGATTAGGGTGAATTTTGTGAGGTAGAAAATATCTTCAAATTAGTCAACTTTAATCATCTAGACCATGTTTGCATCAACAGCTGGCAACATGCAGACCATAACAATGAGCTAAAAGAGTTCAACAACATAGATCACATACCCATGCCAAATCTCTTTGTCCAAGTAAATCTCTTTAGTAAAACCCTGCACATGTAAAGCTCAAATAGTCTTAACAGACACCTAGTGCACGATTGCAATGAAAACACTGTATCGCTGATTTTAATCCTCACCAAATATAGACTTGACGCATAAGCTGGAAATTAGAACCTTTCGTGATGGGAGAGATAAAGGAGCACTATTGCATGCAAAACTAAAATGGGTGATAACGTGTTTCTACAGACAATAAAGTCAGAAGTAAACTGAGACAAAGGAATCATACACTGTTCCATGAAAAGAATCAACTTAAACCTAGAAAACTGATATTGTCATGCAGAGGTTCTTTGAAAGTTTTTACATATTGTCAAAGAACTTAGAGGCAAAGTAGGAAACACAGTGCCGCTCAAAACCCAGGCTGAATGGCAAACTGCATCATTAGGTATAACGTTATTCTTCATCAAGGGAGAGAAGGGGCAAATAAAACATTCTCTTTCACATAGATTAGGTTTCATGCTTCAACTATGTAATTACCTTTGCACCCCAATACGAATAGACTATTCAGTCACTTCCTTACTTCCAGCCAAGAAATGCACTACAAGTTGGAATTTATTTTGAAAGAAAGAAAGTGCCAGAAATGCAATGAATGTGAATACGCTTACCTGTTTGATAAAATAACCAACAGCATTGTTGTCAGCATAGGTCAAAAAATGAGTTAGTCCATCAACATCTCTTGCATGCTGTTTCAAGTGATTCATCAACCTCGTGCCATAACCTTTTACTTGTTCATCTGCAGTGATGGCACAAAAAGCTATTTCTCCAAACTTTTGGCTGCAACTCCAAGAAAAAATGGAATAAATAAGCATATGACGACAAAAAATACATCCATTATTACATCATATAAATTTCAGAATTATTTTAAAGCAAACAGTGCTTGCTGCTGAGATACAATTCTAGGTCAAAACTAGAAAACTAAGGAGGTAAAAGAAAGCTAGTACAAATTGTTCTAATATTCCAGTAGTATTGAGGAGAAAATTCAGCCAGTTCCAATAACATCAGATCTATATGGTCGAGAAGAATAGGGAACAAAAGAGGACAAAGAGAGAAACATTTGCCAGGTCTTTACCTGTGATATGGGCGATATGTGATCCCACCTACAACTAGATTCCGCCGGAGGACCATGACAGATTTATGTTTTCTGGGTATACAACAGATATTTTGGATATTAGTTCATTCAGTTCCCAGACATGGAATTACAGGAAGGATGTAATTTAGGAGAAACAATAAAACTAACCTCAAACAGAAGAATTTATTTCACTCAATCCAAAAGACGAGTCATTTTATGTATTAGAACGTATACCTATCCATCAGAAGACGAACAATGTACTCCTTGGGCATATTAGGCAATTGTCTTGCGAATATGTTCTTCAACCCTACCAAGCTAGGAGAAATGTAGTGTTCAGTCATAACACAAACAGTCCCTTTGTGAAGAGACTGGAACGAAAAAAGGCCAATACTAATAAGCAATTGAAATGCCGAAACAGCCAAAGATAGATAGAAAATACCAAATCATATGCTCATCAACACCATCATTTGGGTAACAGACAAACTTGAGTCGTCCTGCTTCCTCCTAAAGGAAATATTCTCAAATTTACAAAACCCGTATTAAAAAGAATAATCAGAATGGAGTTTTATAACCAAGATTGAGAACTTAGATCATGATGGTGTTATGAAGAAATGTCCACAACTGTAAATTCAAACATATATGAATCTATATACACCACATGGGCAAGATATGTTACCTCCCTCTTCAAACTCTCTTCTCTCGAAATATAAGCCCCACATGTCTGCAAATTCTCTGTCAATATTTTCACAGATTCATCCTTCGCTACCAACCCAGAAATCGAACTTCCACCGCCAGCTCCAATCGCTCCAGACCCAACAGCAGAAGCTCCACCATCCTTCCCGGCATCAGAACTCTCGAGCTTCACTACAGAATTCTCCGTCTTAAGCTTAGCATTGCGACTCGAACCACCGGCTACAGAACTGGACTCTAGCCGAGCCGCCGTAAACGTGCGGATCGACGAGTCGTTATCCTGGTCAGGAGCAAAGTCGTCCTCGTCTTCGTCGACGACCACATCCTCGGATTCGTCTGTGTCAGAGTCGGAGTCGTTGCCGCGAGCGGAGATGCTCTCGAGGTCGTCGTTAGACGTCAAGGCGCCGTCGCGGGTGTCAGCGGAGAAGGAGGAGGGAGGGAAAGCAGCGGAGGAGGGAGGCGGTGCGTGGTCCTCAGAAGCCGCCGCATTCGCCGCGGCGAGCTTGCGTTTGTGGAGAGAAGATGTGGCGGAGGCAGAGGCCGCGGAGTGAGACGGGGAAGGAGTCTGGGAGCTGCGCGATCGATTTGCAGCGTTGAGGTGAGAAGAGTGAGTGTCCATCATAGAGATCAAGTGGAATCGTGAAGCTTCGCAGCAACGGTGATAATGGCGGAAGAAATCGGGAAATTAGGGTTTTGCAGAAAGATTTTGGGAATTGAATTGGGCAATCTTCAGGATTGCACCTCAACTGTCCCATCTCTATCTCTCTATCTCCGATACACCCGCAAAATATAAAGAAGGAAAAATGACATTTTCCTATACGAATTTAATAAAAAAAAAATTTGGAACCTGTGCCATAAATGTGCATTATTAATTGGATTATAAAAATATAGAACTCGATGAAAAAAAAAAAGAAAAGGTGAAAACTTTGGCATGGTTGTTTCTTTTTTAACAACCCACACGCTCTTGCAATGTTTAATTGAAACCCGAGGTTGATTGCTCCTTTTTACAAACCCTAAATTCATTCCAAAAAGAAGCACACTGATTTTTAAAAAAAGGTGATAAAAGAAGAACAGAGAAAAAAAAAAGATAAAAAGAGAGATTGGGGGAGAAAAGGAAAAAATAAAAAAGCAAAACAAAGCAAATTTAGCTTATACAATAATGAGTCCACCATCACATGATGATGATTCACTTTGGCTCTGCTCGCTAGGGTTTTTCTTGGACAATTACTCTCTTGCCCTTGTAACCCTCTGATCGATCCGGAGTCATCCTTGCCAAGTTCCTTTCCTAGCCATTTTCAGTTCTACACAATCATATCATATGAAAATTACAAATGCTAATCTCATTGCAATTCTTCGTTTGCATGTTTGTGTCCCACTGAATGGTGCCTTGCATCATATGTGAGCTGCCACATGGTCTTCCACGTCAGCAATTAATTGATAATTTCGGATTGTGTAGTTAATTGCATTAAAATTGGATAATTCGTGTAGGTATTTGGGAAATTTGTTAATTGAGTGTAGACATTTGTCAAATTAAAAATTCGTGTAGGAAAATATCACATTTTGATAAATTCGTGTAGGAAAATGTCATTTTCCCTATAAAGAATTATCAAATTACAATCTTAGGTGGAAAAGTCCTTAATATCTTTAATGAAACACAGCGTATAAACAAACGCACATGCACATGAGAAGTAAAACGCAAATGCACGTGAGAAGTAAAATTGAGAAAAAGGCGCTGAATTCTGCGAAAGTAAAAAGGGGAAACTAGGGTTTTTACAATCAGATTTTCGAAACCAAAAAAGAGGGAGAAGCAGTGAGAGAGAAAGAACACTTGAGAGTGCGAAAATTGCCAGAAATATAGCGAAATAGAGAAAACCCAACTAGTGTCGAAAGGAAATGGAGAGTCGAATCAGAGCATTGCACTTGAATCGACCGAAAAATCATGTGACACCCGCATCCCGCTTACGGTTGTGCCACGTGGATAAGTAAAATCACAATTGAAAAATTTCGAAATGTAAAATCGCGAAAAGATGAAAACCATTCATTTGAAATATAATGCAACGGAAGAAATTATCAAATGCATGATTACGTTTATATACGTATACGAAGATACCATTACATAAAGCGAATGGTGAAATGTATAATACAAAATTCTGAAGTCACCACCCTTTTATTTTCGAAAATAAGTCCAAAGTAATTATTCATGATCTGGAAGTCCAATTGTCACCGGAACCCACGTCTGCCTCAGTCACTACTGTTGTTCACGACCTGAAACGTTGCGTAACAACGTCCTAAGCTATGTGCTTAGGGAGGAATTCGGGTGTAACCCGAGATTTCTATTTTTATTGAAAACGGCCAAGCAATATAGTCAATACTATAATATACAAGCGATGAGATATATCAATCAAATCAATCATCATTGAATCAATCAGCAATCTCAAACAAAATCCGTCAATCGTCTCTACGTGTATCTCACACATAGGTAAATACAACAACTCAATCATGCCTGTGTCGAATACGAGGCACAACAGTCCAAGCAAATTCGTTTGCGAGGACCTCAAGTGATCTTCATACTCCTCATCGGTCACCGATATCACGGCTCTCGGTACCGGTCATCCCCATACTCACTCCAGACATCGATCCCCGATGTCGACGACTGCTGGGCGAAGCAGCTCTATGCTAACTTCCCCTCACCAACCATCCACCTCGGAAAATACTCATCAAACCCGAGCTCAAGTCTTTCCGAGTATATCCGTACCACCTCACCGGGGGACACACGCAACTACCCGGGTCTCAGGTTTATTTGCCTATCAACGGGTGACACACGCAAACCCGAAGTCCGTTCCCTGGCCAATGGAACGTTGGCGCGGTTGCCAAAGAACCGTACTTCCTCGTCAACATATTCGGGTGACACATGCAAACCCGAATAAATGAGTCATAGGATGCCATAATCATTCTCAGGGAACGATGGCGCGATCGAAAATCGCTACAATCACAATCATGTTTCTGCGGGATAATAATAGATCCGGATCGAATATCATACCATAAAGATTTACAGTCAAGGCAATCATCGTGATATCACTGGAAACCCATTTACAATCACACACTGGACTTTATCCGAACCCATCCGAGCAAAGTCAATGCTATGCCATCTACCCTGACAAGATTCCCCAATCACACGCGATCATACATTATTCTTACCGTACACACGGTCAAGCATGATTTCTTTTAAATTTGTTCTTATTTGTTTTATTTATTTTTATGATTTATTTAATCTTTTAAATCATCGGTGCGATCAAACTAGGTTCCGACCAGTCCGGATTACCAGTTCAGCTCGTCTCGAGATTTGATACCTATCTAGTCGTGTCTTTTGATCCGAACTACTATGGTCCCGTTCGATCGAATTTATTCATATTTTGGTTAAATTTTAGTTTTAGGGTTAGATCGATTCGGTCAAATTTCGGGATCATCTATCCCATTAGTTATTTATTTATTATTATTATTTTTTTCTTTTTATTATTATTATTATTATTATTATTTTATTCTTTCATTGTTTTATATATCTTTTTTTTTAATCATATTGATCCAGTTTTTAGACCGTTCGGTCCTGTGGTTTTATTCATTTAGTAATTAGTTATTTGTTTATATTAAATCTTCTTTTTTTTTTATACATGATACATATCTAGACTTTTGAACATCAATTAATGGGCAATTCAGTCAACACAATTATTCACGAACATAAAAAGAATAATCATATATATTCAAATAACATGGATCAATCAGCAATTTTACACACATACATTCAAACTCCGAAGACAATAAAAATAAAATTTTCGAATTACATCCAAACTCACTCACCTGGATTATGTCGGTTCTTTTTCCGTGATGGTAGTTTTCTCTCGAGTCGATTAGAATTTTCTATCTCTATTAACTATTAATTATTATTATATATCTTATTATTATCATTTTATTATAATAATTTTTTTTGTATTTTTTTTGTATTTCTTTTTTTTGTTTCTCTCTCTCCCTCACCGTACTCTCTCTCCCTCTCTTGCTCTCTCTCACGTTCGAAGGGCCTCCCCTTATATAGGGGAGGTTTTGTAATTTATTTTTTTTTTAAATTTATTATTTTTTGTGGCTGCTGTTGGGTTTTCCTGGGATCTCAAGAGCGAATCTAATTCCTAAGAGATCAGTTCTAGGGTTTGCGCAGCGGATGAAAAAACAAAAATTTTGATAAAACCCTAAAACCTATCATGCATGATCTTGTAGAAACGTTAGAACGCTTACCTCAATCGATCCGGAGCCTGTATCAATTGATGTGTTCGTCCGATCACTGTAGGCAGGAAGAATACCTTGTCCTCTACACGTATCCACACGGCGGAAAGGATTCCAACGGTTGGAACTTGTCTGCTAGGACTGAAGAACACGTTCTTCTTTGCGCAAGAGTTTCAGGGATTGAAACCTCAAGTTTTTTCTCTAAAAAACCTCTCAAAAATCTGAGAAAAAGAGCTCTAAGAGTTGGGTGGCGTTCCCTTAGGTTTTAATCATATTAAAACCCTATTTTGAGTGAAACAAGGAAATCCCGATGTCTAGACCGATCGGTCCAGGCCTGGACCGATCGGTCTGGAGCTTTTAAACGTCTGGACCGATCGGTCTAGACCAATTTCCGGACCGAGTGACTCTCACACGTTACCTCTGGACCGATCGGTCTACGTCTAGACCGATCGGTTCAGACCTTCTGGACCGGTCGGTCTGGCCTCCGCTCCACCGGGGTTTTCTCGTCTCATCTCGCGCATTCGTCCTTTCCTGTGTGTGACCCTGTAGGCTCATCTGATATAGCAGTATAACACGAAATCTCTTATTTCGGTTACACAAGTCATAGGCGGTCTCTAGCAAGACACTATGACTACCTATCTCGAATAGAGTTTGTTCGTGATCATATGAACGCCAGAGATGATTCCATTTGATGATCCTTTTGTATCACGATATCATATGTCGAATATAAGGCATGGACCAACCACCTTATCTGATTCGACTGCTTTCTCGTTCACTGAGTTTGACTGTCTGAAATAGACGACGTTCGTCTATAGTTCGGCCACACATTTCTACAGTCTCGCTCACACGAGGGGCCCAGCGATATCTCTCTCTTTTACGAGAGGTACAAATCCCGTCTTGACTATCTA
>NW_010971683.1:168671-169049 GCF_000463585.1 Tarenaya hassleriana
TCGGACTTCATAGCCTCGCGCCATTTCTCGGAATCGGGACTCGCCATAGCCTCTGGGTATGTGGTAGGCTCGTCATGTTCTAATAACATGAGTTCCTCATTCCCAGTCACGAGAAATCCATATCTCGTTGGCTCTTGGCGAATCCTGCCTGATCTCCGAGGTTCACTCGTCAAAGGTTGAGTCACAACCGGCAGTGAAACAGGTTGAACTTCATCAACTTGTTTACTCGGCTCAGCATCTACTTGCTTCTCTCGAACTTCCTCAAGTTCGATCCTACTCCCACTAACTCTTTTGGAGACGAACTCTCGCTCCATAAAAGTCGTATTCCTGGCAATGAACACCTTGTTCTCTGCCGGAATGTAGAAGTAGTAACCCTTA
>NW_010971683.1:169223-209992 GCF_000463585.1 Tarenaya hassleriana
TGACTCATCATTGACCGAACCATGTCTAACACGGTTCGGTTCCTCCGTTCAGACACGCCGTTCCACTGTGGCATTCCGGGAGGAGTTAATTGTGATACAATACCACAATCAATCAGATAGTCAGTGAACTCTTGGCTCATATACTCGCCACCATGATCGGATCGAAGTGTCTTGATCGTCTTGCCAAGCTGGTTCTGTACTTCGTTTCTGAAGGCCCTGAACATTTCAAGTGTTTCAGACTTATGTCTCATCAAATAGACATAACCGTATCGACTGAAATCATCAGTGAACGTAACGAAATACATATAACCTCCTCTAGCTGAACAGCTCATTGGTCCGCATACATCACTATGTATCAGATCCAATAACTCTGTCACTCTCTGTCCTTTCCCCTTGAAAGGATGCTTTGTCATCTTGCCCATTAAACAACACTCGCAAGATTCAAGAGACTCAAAGTCAAAAGAATCCAGAAGACCTTCAGAATGAAGCTTCTGTATGCGTTTCTCGTTTATATGGCCTAGACGACAATGCCAGAGGAAGGTCGGGTTTAAGTCGTTCGGCTTAAACTGTTTAGTACTCACGCTATAGATGGATGATGTCGAGTTCAAAGGCTGATCATTCAAGACATATAAACCATTAACTAGATAACCATTACCATAGTAAATATCGTCTCGATAAATCATCAAACTCGAGTTCTCAATCACAAATCGAAAACCATCCATATCCAGACAAGAAATAGAAATAATGTTTCTTCTAATCGCAGGAACATAGTAACAATTACTAAGCTCTAAAACAAATCCAGAAGGAAGATGCAAATCGTAAACGCCAACACACAATGTAGCAACTCTTGCTCCATTTCCGACGCGTAGATCCGCTTCTCCCTTAGCCAGCATCCTACTTCTTCTTAGTCCCTGCACATTTCCACAAATGTGTGAGGCACTTCCGGTATCCAATACCCACGAAGATATAGTACAGATGTTAGCTTCTATAACATGAATACCTGAGGCAGAAGCTTCACCAAGCTTCTTGTCCTTCAGATCCTCCAAGTAAAGGTGACAATTACGCTTCCAGTGTCCAGACACTCCGCAGTAATGACAGTCACCCTTATCGGCTTAGGCTTGGGCGTAGAGACAACTTTTGCCTTTTTCGCCGCCTTCTTTTTGGCTTTCTTGCTGGAGTTTTTCTCAACAGCAAGCACAGTCTTGGGCACCACGATATCCTGCTCGGCCGATTTCAGCATCCCATGCAGTTCGCCTAAGCTCTTAGTCATCCCGTGCATATGATACTGCATAACGAACTGGTTATAGCCCTCCAGCAATGAAATCAGGATCAAGTCTGCAACCAAGTCAACATCGAGCATCGAAGCTCACTCACATACGCTCAAGTTCCTCAACATGAGCTCGCATGTTGAGGACGTGGGTGTTGACAGAGTTGCCTCTCGGCATATCCGTCTTCACTAGAGCTTTTAGCGTCTTGTACTTTTCAGTACGCGCTAGCTCCTGAAACATGGTCTTGAGTTGTTCGATCATATCAAACACGTTCTTCCCCTCAAACTGCTTTTGCAGATTCGGGGCCATGCTTCCCAACATGAGACAGGAGATCTCATTGTCGTCAGTCTGATGCTTCAACCAAGCATCCTTGACGGCTCTCGTGGCATTGGCCGCAGGCTCTGGTGGTAGAGCCCCTTCCAGGACGTACGACTTCTTATCGTGCTTGAGAACAATTCTCAAGTTACGATACCAGTCTAAGAAGTTCGTCCCGGTAAGCTTATCCTTCTCAAGGATAGATCGCATCGTCAAACTCGGTACGCTACCGGTTGACGCCATGTCCTACAAAAAGACAACAGAACGAACAAAACAAATGCAGATTCTATTAATGATCTACTACCAGCTAGTCCATCATCAATCAGTGTCAATCTATCTATGATCCACTACCAACTAGTCCATCATCAAACAATGACAACATAGATACAAAGATGAACTAATTTCCCATAAAGAAAAATAACCTTACAATAAATTTCTATATGGGACTAAGATCCGTATTTCACATAAGAACAAGTTTTTACACTCAGCCTTATGCTATTTAGGTAGATATCTAATGTCAATCACATCCAATGTGACTCTTAGATACTTTTATGAGACTATGATATCGAATATCATTGCATACTCGTCTCATCTGTACCATTAAGTCTCAAGTCAAACCTGACGACTTAACCTAAGGTAAACCATATTCAAGCCGTAGGACCCACGATTTCCTACCCTGCCTCACAAAGATAGTCCGGCACGCTTGTTACGGACGATCAATGCCTTGACAAACGCTCTAGTAATGGGAGGTACACGCTTAGCATTACATGAATGAGGGATTTTCGAAACCACACTAGATCAAACATCTACTTTCAAGCTATGAGAACCACCATTTCTCCATCTTGCCTCACCAAGATAATACGGCACACCCAGCTTTGGCATGGCCCATGACACGTACGATCGAGACCTTGACAAGTACTTTACTCGTAGAGCTTCTAGATCTAATCGGTTTCTGTGCAACGATTGTTTATAATCCGAATGGACAATCCAATCGATTATGCAATCCCAATCCTGAAGCTCCCACTCAATCAAACGTATCTAATATCTTGATTAAGTCACATACATTCATTCACTATGGACCGTCCATAAGAAAGAATCATGTTATTCTGAATCACAGTTGATCGGTTTTAAGCAATGATTGCTCAAACTAGATCCCGAAACGAAAAATCAAATTTTGGTGGTGTCGGGACCTAGACCGATCGGTCCAGGCCTGGACCGATCGGTCCAGGAGGTTCGGTCTTCAGGTCTGCGTCGGTCCAGACCTTTCGGTCCTGAATGGTCCAGACCGATCGGTCTTGGTCCAGACCGATCGGTCTACACATGCAGACCGTTCAGTCCGGACCTGTCGGTCCAACCGACTTGCGAAACCCTAGACCGATCGGTCCAGAGGACAAGACCGATCGGTCCAGGCGAAAACGTGATCAGATCTCGTTTTCGTCGTTTCTGCCCCGTTTCAGACCCGAATTCGACCCCGTTTTCGCCTGCGAACTCCCTAAACCCTAAACCCTAAACCCTATGCAACAATGAACAGAAAATCTACTCTAGATCCACAATCAAATCATGCATAACATCAAAGCAAACACGGATTCAAACAATTCAAATCCTATAACGTGCGTGATCGGGTTCTAACAAAAATCATGCAGAGTAACCAGGCTCTGATACCACTGTTAGGTTTTTCTGGAATCTCAAGAGCGAATCTAATTCCTAAGAGATCAGTTCTAGAGTTTGCGCAGCGGATGAAAAAACAAAAATTTTGATAAAACCCTAAAACCTATCATGCATGATCTTGTAGAAACGTTAGAACGCTTACCTCAATCGATCCGGGACCTATATCAATTGATGTGTTCGTCCGATCACTGTAGGCAGGAAGAATACCTTGTCCTCTACACGTATCCACACGGCGGAAAGGATTCCAACGGTTGGAACTTGTCTGCTAGGAGTGAAGAACACGTTCTTCTTTGCGCAAGAGTTTCAGGGATTGAAACCTCAAGTTTTTCCTCTAAAAAACCTCTCAAAATTCTGAGAAAACGAGCTCTAAGAGTTGGGTGGCGTTCCCTTGTTTTAATCACATTAAAACCCTATTTTGAGTGAAACAAGGAAATCCCGACGTCTAAACCGATCGGTCCAGGTCTGGACCGATCGTTTTGGAGCTTTTAAACGTCTGGACCGATCGGTCCATGTCTGGACCGATCGGTCTGGATCAATTTCCGGACCGAGTGACTCTCACACGTTACTTCTGGACCGATCGGTCTACGTCTAGACCGATCGGTCTGGGCAAGCTAGACCGATCGGTCCAGACCTTCTGGACCGGTCGGTCTGGCCTCCGCTCCACCGGGATTTTCTCGTCTCATCTCGCGCATTCATCCTTTCCTGTGTGTGTGACCCTGTAGGCTCATCCGATATAGCAGTATAACACGAAATCTCTTATTTCGGTTACACAAGTCATAGGCGGTCTCTAGCAAGACACTATGACTACCTATCTCGAATAGAGTTTGTTTGATGATCCTTTTGTATCACGATATCATATGTCGAATATAAGGCATGGACCAACCACCTTATCTGATTCGACTGCTTTCTCGTTCACTGAGTTCGACTGTCTGAAATAGACGACGTTCGTCTATAGTGCGGCCACACATTTCTACAGTCTCGCTCATACGAGGGGCCCAGCGATATCTCTCTCTTTTACGAGAGGTACAAATCCCGTCTTGACTATCTACAATCCAGTACATGATTCGTTTCGTACCTGATACACGCCTTTATAGTTCTCCTGTTACGCAGAACGTTTGACGTATTCAAAGCACGCAACTCCTCATGTTGGATTCCGTAGATATCTCAGGTCTTAGGATCCAATCATGGAACCGCCATATGAGATTCAAGTCATGACGCTAGTCCATGTGACAATCTCATGCGGGTCATTCCAATATTCCGTTCTCCAACGAATACCTATGATTGTGATCGTATCCAATACCTATGATCATCTATGTGATCATCAATCACACATCATACTAGTCTTATTATGTCGTTATTCCCATAACGAAATAAGACTAGGGAGTTTAGTATCATTCATAATGATACATGGATTTCATAACACATCTAGTATGTAAGAACATGTAATGAATCAAATACTCTCATAAACCATAGAAAGTATCAATACATCAAATGTATCTAAATAAAGCTCACAAACAGTACATCATAGAGCACTAAACCAACAGTTGCGCCACCTCTTTTTTTTTAATATTATTGTTTTAATAAATGTTTTTTTTCTTTTTCACATGGGCGGCTAAATCGCCGTCTACCCCATTTTTTTTTAATTTTATTTTTTTTATTATTTATTATTTTTTTAAAAATTTGGTCTTTTAAGCCCATCTTATTACAATCTATCCCCCTTAAATTGAATTCGTCCTCGAATTCGAATTGAACTTAGGTAGAGATGTTTACCAAAAAGATAGGGATATTGGTCGAACATCTCGTTCTCTGATTCCCACGTCGTATCTGATACTCCCTGACTCCGCCACACGATCTTCACCAAAGGAATCTCTTTATTTCTCAGTTTTCTCGTCTTGTAGTCCACAATTTATAAAGGTTCATCTTGGAAATGAATATTGTCGGTGAGCTCAATCTCTTGGGTTGTAGAATATGTGAAGGGTCGACCACATATCTTCGTAACATTGACATGTGGAAGATGTCATAAATATTAGCGAGTTTCGGTGGTCATTTCAAGCGATATGCTACAGTTTCTACTTTTTCGATCACTGGATATGGTCCAATATATCGCGACGTGAGTTTTTCCAACTTTCCAAATCTCGCATGCCCTCAGATACCCTTAACTCGAAGAAACACGTGAGCACTCACATCCAATGTGAAATCCCGTCGTCCTTGGTCTACAAAAGATTTATGGCAATCATAAGCTACCTTTAGGTTAACCTTGATATTCTTGATAACCTCTGTTGTTTTCTCCACAATCTCAGGGTCAAAAACTCGTCGCTCTCCAATCTCGATTCAACACAATGGTGTCTTACAAGGTCTTTCATAGAGAGTCTCGTAAGATATCATATCGATACTAGTATGTGGTAATTGTTGTTGTATGCAAGTTCGCATAACACCAAAGCTTATAACATGGAACTCCTTAGTCCAATATACACGCTCTCAACATGTCTTCGAGAGTCTGGATGGTTTGTTTTGATTGTTCGTCTACATGTGGATGATATGCAATACTCATTTTTTAACCTTGTACCCAATGCTTTATGTACCGCAAACCACAATCGGGATGTGGATCGAGGGTCCGAGATGATATCACTCGGAACTCCATATAGTCGAATAATCTGACTAATATAAATTTGTGTCAACCGGTCCACGATATACTCTTGTCGAATTTTGGAATAAAATTGGGTTGTCTTGGTTAATCGATCAACGATTACCCAAATAATGTTCTTTTTTTCCCCTTTTTTTTGTGCATGCGTCATTTGCAATCCAACGACAAAATCCATATAAATAGAGTCCCTCTTCTACTCCAGGATCTCTAACGGTTGTAACTTCTCACTTGACATCTGTCGTTCAACCTTCACTTGTTGGCACGTAGGACATCGAACAACGAAATCCGCTATATCTTTCTTAATAACAGATCATGTGTATATACAACTGTCGCAATCCCTGATACATTTTGTTGGTTCCATGATGAATAGTCAGTCTCGATTGATGAGCATCACGCAAGAAATCATATCTTAAATCACGATAATCTGGTACACAAAGACGATGATGAAGTTTCAAAGCACATTCGTCATTTAGCGTGTAACCCTTCTCACTGTATTTGCCCATGTTTTCAATGAATCATACTAGATCTGGATCACTGCGTTGTCCCGAGATAATACATTCGCTTAAACTTGGAGCTTGATCCTCCTAAGAAATCATCATGTGTCCCAACATAGCTATCAATATTGTTATATTCTCTACTGACGATGATAAGACTCGTATAGTCGATAGGATTCTCTTTCGGCTCAAGGCATCGGCCACTATGGTTGCTTTGTTCGGGCGATATACAGTTTTCAATCATAATCGGTTATCAACTTGAGCCATCGTGGCTATCGAAGATTCAAATCTTTCTGAAAGATTACATAGGTCAATCTCTTATGGTCCATATTCACCTTAACCATTTCACCGTATAAATAGGATCTCCATTTTCGCTAACAGATGTTTACCAATCCATAACAGCTTTGCTCTTTGAGGGATCCACCTGAATCCTACGAGTCAAGACTACATATTCAGAAAGCCAATCTCATGTAGCCAAAGAACTCACTTACTGAACTTGGCATACATCTGGTTTCCTCTCAAACGCAGCAACTCCTCTCGCAAATGCTCTTCATGACTTTGTTGGTCTGGAGAATATATCAGAATGTCATCAATGAATATGATGGCGAACTCATCCAATTAATTCATGAATATTCAGTTCATCAACTGCATGAGAACTGTTAGAGCATTCGCTTAGTTTGAACGGTATGACAACGAACTCAAAGCAACCATATCATGTACAGAAAGATGCCTTCTGTACATCCTCGGCCTTCTCACGAATCTGATGGTATCAGATCGCACGTCCATCTTAGAAAATCACTTTGTTCCCTGTAAATTATCAAGCAACTCATCAATCATCGGTAGCAGAAAACAATTCTTGGTGGTTACTTGGTTAAGTTCTCTATAGTCGATAGAGAGTCACATTGTGTCATCCTTATTCTTTACAAATATTATAGGTGGACCCCAAGGAGATGCACTCAGTCGAATGAATCTTTGGTCCACCAATTAATTCAACATTGTCATCTCGATAGGAGTCATTCGGTAGGGTGTCTTAGGTATTAGCTTTGTACCTAATGTCCCATCAGTCGTGAAATCGACTTCCCTCCAAGGTGATGGTCCATTCAATTCATCTGGAAAATACATCCATTAATTTATGAACCATGAAAACGTCCTCAAGTTTCACCTCAGTTATCTTTCTTATTATAATCATGATGAAAATACATCACAACCTTCTCGCACCATGCTTTTAACTCAAAGGGTTGATATACTGGAGTTAAGTTTGTGTTTTGTCCCCAATAAACTAAAAAATCTCTGGTCGACTCCGTAAATTAATGGAATAGTTTACTGACGATAATCAATGTGTGTCCAATGCACAGTCAACTCATCCATCCCCTTTCGAGAAATATTATATCTTTTGGATATGGGTCTGAACTTAGACTTGAGCTTCCTGTTGCTCCATATACTTGCCTCATCCCAATGTTACGAACCAGCAAATGTTCTTGGTCAAGATAGGACAATATCTCAATCTTCCTCCACAGTAAAGGTGAAGGCCAACGATGAATTTATGAATCTTCAATCGTTCAGTCAGAATAGGAATAGCTCTGCATCGTATAAATCTAGTAACGTTGCCTCGTAGTTGCCAACAAAATGGTCGTTGTGCTAGGGATTAATGAATTTCGCGATCCGGTATTCTTGGTCTTGCCGCTTGTAGTGCTTCTCCTTGAACTCAACTCGGAACTCATCTCTTTTGAATTGGTGTCCAGTAATAGTATCATTTAGTACTTCGTCCCATCAATGGAGAGTCTTCAGAATATGTGGTAGCTCGTTATCTCTCGGCTTGGGATTGTAGCAGTTAATACTTTATATAATGTAACCCAGTCGAGAAGAAAGTTTCTTTCATCTTGATCAGACCATCACCGTCAATATCTGGATGTTGACGTATCATTTTCTCTTCAAATAACCGCTCAATGGGTCGAATGTCTTCGCAATTCAATAAGAAGTATGTGTTGCATGTCGATACTCCTCTTCGGTTAACCAACATTGACTGGATTTTTCACTTAGCCGTCCAGTTTGTAGAACATATTTGGCACCATTTCGTTGTATTCAAACAGTCGCTCTTCGCCGGCATGTGTAGATACACTTCTGTGTTTCGTTTGGACATGAGGCTCGAAGTAGTAGTTCGTAAAAAACGTCACCTCCTCATTCACGTATTGTTTGACGATTGCGTCTTCTGGTTTATTCTTGTTTTTAATCACCTCCTCATTCGCGTATTGTTTGACGATTGCGTCTTCTGGTTTATTCTTGTTTTTAACCTTGCCCTTAAGATGATAGAAGAACCTTTCAAACGGATACATCCATCTGAATTGAAGTGGTCATCCGAAGATTGCTTCATCTAGAAGATGTATCGTCAAATGCTTCATAACATCGAAGAACGATGGAGGAAATATATGTACATCAAAATTCATTAAGATTTCATCAGATCGTATTGGAAATGAACTTAATTAAGTCACAATAAATTTAGTTTTTTACCTTTTCAAGGGCACAAAAGAATTATCGGAATGTTTGTCTTCATAGTTTCCACATCTTTGACATTTAAGTTCTTAGAACAAATATCTCAGAAGAACGTGCTGATACTTGTGACAACATTGTATAAGCATAATATATTGTTATTCAGTACATGTGGTTAATTTACCGATAGAATTTTACACGTACCGCATAAAGCTTCGTATACAGATTGTGGTAGTAGTTCAACGACGGCAACGGGAAGTAAGCGTTGCATAAAAACATGACAATCATGACTTTTCATCCCATGTAATTTGCCACCTTCCAAATCAACACACCTTCCAATGTTGGAAGCATATCTATCTGAAAACTTGACTTCATCTCTCAATCACTTTAAAATCGCGAGATTTTCATAGTCTGAAGATGGGAAAATGAGCTTTTCCATCTGCTCTGATCTCCAATTCTTTCCGAGAGCATATGTCCTTAACATCCGGAACCCACGTCTGCCTCAGTCACTACTGTTGCTCACGACCTGAAACGTTGCGTAACAACGTCCTAAGCTATGTGCTTAGGGAAGAATTCGGGTGTAACCCGAGATTTCTATTTTTATTGAAAACGGCCAAGCAATATAGTCAATACTATAATATACAAGCGACGAGATATATCAATCAAATCAATCATCATTGAATCAATCAGCAATCTCAAACAAAATCCGTCAATCGTCTCTACGTGTATCTCACACGTAGGTAAATACAACAACTCAATCATGCCTGTGTCGAACACGAGGCGCAACAGTCCAAGCAAATTCGTTTGCGAGGATCTCAAGTGATCTTCATACTCCTCATCGGTCACCGATATCACGGCTCTCGGTACCGGTCATCCCCATACTCACTCTAGACATCGATCCCCGATGTCGACGACTGCCGGGCGAAGCAGCTCTATGCTATCCCCTCGCCGACCATCCGCCTCGGAAAATACTCATCAGACCCGAGCTCAAGTCTTTCAGAGTATATCCGTACCACCTCGCCGGGGGACACACGCAACTACCCGGGTCTCAGGTTTATTTGCCTATCAACGGGTGACACACGCAAACCCGAAGTCCGTTTCCTGGACAATGGAACGTTGGCGCGGTTGCCAAAGAACCGTACTTCCTCGTCAACATATTCGGGTGACACGTGCAAATCCGAATAAATGAGTCATAGGATGCCATAATCGTTCGTCAGGGAACGATGACGCGATCGAAAATCGCTACAATCACAATCATGTTTCTGCGGGATAATAATCGATCCGGATCGAATATCATACCGCAAAGATTTACAGTTAAGGCAATCATCGTGATATCACTGGAAACCCATTTACAATCACACACTGGACTTTACCCGAACCCATCCGAGCAAAGTCAATGCTATGCCATCTACCCTGACAAGATTCCTCAATCACACGCGATCATGCATTATTCTTACCGTACACACGGTCAAGCATGATTTCTTTTAAATTTGTTCTTATTTGTTTTATTTATTTTTATGATTTATTTAATCTTTTAAATCATCGGTGCGATCAAACTAGGTTCCGACCCGTCCGGATTACCAGTTCAGCTCGTCTCGAGATTTGGTACCTACCTAGTCGTGTCTTTTGATCCGAACTACGTATGGTCCCGTTCGAACCGAATTTATTCATATTTTGGTTAAATTTTAGTTTTAGGGTTAGATCGATTCGGTCAAATTTCGGGATCATCTATCCCATTAGTTATTTATTTATTATTATTATTATTTTTATTATTATTATTATTATTATTATTATTATTATTATTATTATTATTTTATTCTTTCACTGTTTTATATATCTTTTTTTTTAATCATATTGATCCAGTTTTTAGACCGTTCGGTCCTGTGGTTTTATTCATTTAGTAATTAGTTATTTGTTTATATTAAATCTTTTTTTTATACATGATGCATATCTAGACTTTTGAACATCAATTAATGGACAATTAAGTCAACACAATTATTCATGAACATAAAAAGAATAATCATAAATATTCAAATAACATGGATCAATCAGCAATTTTACACACATACATTCAAACTCCGAAAACAATAAAAATAAAATTTTCGAATTACATCCAAACTCACTCACCTGGATTATGTCGGTTCTTTTTCCGTGATGGTAGTTTTCTCCCGAGTCGATTAGAATTTTCTATCTCTATTAACTATTAATTATTATTATATATCTTATTATTATCATTTTATTATAATAATTTTTTTTTGTATTTCTTTTTTTTTTGTTTCTCTCACTCCCTCACCGTACTCTCTCTCCCTCTCTTGCTCTCTCTCACGTTCGAAGGACCTCCCCTTATATAGGGGAGGTTTTGTAATTTATTTTTTTTTAAATTTATTTTTTTTTTGGCTGCGCCACCTCTTTTTTTTTAATATTATTGTTTTAATAAATGTTTTTTTATTTTTCACATGGGCGGCTAAATCGCCGCCTACCCCATTTTTTTTTAATTTTAATTTTTTTTATTATTTATTATTTTTTTTTAAATTTGGGCTTTTAAGCCCATCTTATTACAAATCAGATCCGCAGACGAGAAGGACAGAGGTTTCCTCCTCTGATGTCGATGTGAGTAGGAAAGTTGGTTTTGGCTTAAGTTTGAATTAGTGTATATGAACTGCGAAATTTTTCCTGAAGAATCTGGCTAGAGTGAAGTTGTTCTGTTTGCTTGTTTATTTTTTACAAAGTTTTCATGTGCGTTATGGATGCATGTTTAGATCTCGCGTTTCTTTGTTCCGATGGTTGAACTTTCCGTTATGTTAGTAGCAGTTTCAATATTCTGTGGTATGGTTATTTCAATAGGATTGTCTTGATTAATTCTATAGTTGGAATCCTATTATATTTATTGTAAACAATAGCTGATATGTTTTGTTTTTGCATTTAAATTCTACTACTTTACTTTTTTCTTCATGAATGAAGAAGATAATTTACTTGATGTTGATAAGATGCTATGTGTCTTGATTTACCAATGTCAACAATGGAAAAATGAAAAAGCTTGGTGGATATAGAATTTTTTATGCATAATTTGGGAGTTGTTAGTTATTAATTTTGTGTTTCTGCTGATTTCACGTGTTATGTGCTAATGTAGTAGCATGAGATATTTGGGTTGAGAATCCAAGTTTATGCTCAAACTGAATGAAGTAGCCGCATTCGGTATTTTCAGATATATGTATTCTCAAATATAGAGTTTTAGTGTGGGAGTATAATTTAGTGAAAAAGGTTCAGATTATGTGATGATTGAGGGTTGAAATGAAATATTACGAAGTGTTTTGTGTGTGTATATAATTTAGTCTTATTTGCAAAGTTTTTTGTCTATGAAGAGTCGTAGGTGCCACTAAAAATTACAGAAGTGTTTGGTGCAATGTCGTTTAAACGTATTAGTATTTGAATTTGTATATATTAGTCGTTAATGCAACTGAATAGACTTGTTTTATTGCAGAGCGAGATGGAGACTCCACCGAAACCATAATTTTACTATGATTTTGACGATATGAATAAAATATCGGTGAAAGTATCTTCCAAGTGTTTTCACATCGAAGCAGTAGATTTTCTAGAAAACCATTTCACCGAAGAAGAGAGGAAGCATTTCACGGAAAAATCTCAATTTAGGCATATATTCCATATGAAGAGGAAACAGTCTTTGAAGATGAGTCTAATGGTGGCGCTCATCAATAGTGAGGTGAAAACAAAGAGGGAAAGTGAGTTGTGGTTCGTCATTAATGGAGTCCCCATTAGATACTCCTTGTGGGAACATGCAATTCTATGTGGATTAAAGTGCAGTGAATTGCCTAAGAATTGGAAAAGACTTGGAGGGATCAATTTCTATAAGAAAACATTTTGGTCAAGAAACGTTTGAAAAAGTTTCGAAGTCACAAGTTTTGGATAAGTTTTCGAAATTCACGAAAGATGAAAAAGAGGATAGATTGAAGATGGCATATCTGGTGGTGCTAAGTTATGTGATAGGGCACCAACATTCGGAGTATGTTAATCCCTTTTTGCTAAAGATAGTTGATGACGTGGAGTGTTGTGAAGCATTTCCATGGGGAACGTTTAGCTTCAATAATGTCCTGTCTTTTATGCATAGCTACCTGAACAAGCACAGGAAACCGGTAAATCAGTGGAATTTACCAGGTTTCATTATCCCCCTCACTGTAAGTGATTTTGATTAATTGATAAAATTGTGAGATATGAAGTAATACATAGTTAATGTTTTGTGGTTGACTTTGCAGATGCTACCCTTCGAATGCATTCCTAAACTTCACAGCGATGGATGGTACATTGATGTGAAATTGGAAGGGAATGTGACTGAAGCTTGTCCACAGATGTGTAAAAGAACGTTTATCCCGAACAAAAAATATGGAATGAAACAGGGATTGGCAAACCTTGGCAAGACACAGGTATATTTCTGATGAAACATTAATGAAATAATTATTTTGTAGTCGTATTAATTTTTTGTTCATAAATTTTTAGGACATTGAGAGTTATCTATAGCCATCAGATGGTGAAACAGATTTACTTACTGGTGTCTCATTGAGGAACGAAGAAGAAGATGCTCTTATTGATTGTTGAATGTCTTATTTGATGGACGATTCCAAATCTGTGAAGTGGGATGATATAATTGAGGATGATGTGAGATCTCGCATCAAAATTCCATTGTTGAAGAAGCATAAAAAAAAGGAAAGCGGTTGGTTTAGCCAGAAAAGCAGAGTAAAAAAGAGGAAAAATTGATAAAGACAAAAGACGTGTAATGGAGAATGAAGAAGAAGAAGAAGAAGGCGGCGATGAAGATGAAGAAGAAGAAGAAGAAGAAGAAGAAGAAGAAGAAGAAGAAGAAGAAGAAGAAGAAGAAGAAGAAGAAGTGGACAAAGAACGACACCGCCTCGGTCTCGAGCTGACCATGTTGAGATCTGAAATGAGGTACATGAGTTCAAAGGTTGAGGTGACAAGAAGGATGTTGTGTGAGATAGAAAATAAGTTCTTTGCAGCGATTAAAGGTCAAAGTGCACAGATGAAGAAATTTCATGAGGAAGTTATTGAAAATATGAAGAAAGTGGTTGTGGCTGGTATAATCGCAGCTGGAAAATACGACAATCCCTTTGAAGTCGATGCTAGAAGCGACTCTTTGATTCAGAAGATGACCGAGATTATGGGTGGGTTTGAAAAGGGTGAGACTTCAACCAAATGTACAACAACGCCTCCCGAGACATGTGTGCATGGAGAAGATGTGGATGATGAATCGAACATGGTAATTTATGATGTCCTTAACACATTAGCTGAAAAAGAGGGAGAGAAAGAGAGAGAAAACGAGGCTGAGCTAGAGGGAGAGAACGAGGCTGAGAAAGAGGTTGAGGAAGAGGGAGTGAACGTAGCTGAGAAAGAGGTTGAGGAAGAATCTCCAACCTCATTAAATATCTCTGATTCATCTATATTATCCATCTGAGTCGTAATTTCAACTCCAGTTTCGTTAGTCGCAGGTTCCACTTCATTGTCATGTCGTATGTCCTCATGCAAAGTACGATGCTCAACCCGACAAGAATCTCCAAACAATGTATTGTGATTATGTTCTCTATCTTCTCCATCTACTCTTCCTAACACACAATCCACAACTAAACCGTATGTCTCAATTATATCTCTACCTTCTTTGATATTTGCAATATCTCCACCCTTAGCTTCACCTACACACGTATTATATGCAACGCATTCATCATCATCCTTTTGCTCGACATATATCCATCCTCGTCGTCCATTTGTCTTGCTGAACAAAAAGGATTTTACACCCATATTATATATTCCGGTTGTTTTCCATCAACGACCATCGGTAAAAAGCTTAATTTTGGTGTCGCTAATTCCATTTTAAGCTGATCACATATACATCGAATAAGCTCCTCATATGTCACCTGACTTGCTTTGTTACAGACACATATAGTCTTCCGATTGTCTTCCTCCCCTTTCCATTCAAATATTCCATCTTCATTCTTTTCCCAAAAAACCACCGTACCGAATGCAAATAGATGTGTAACAATCTTCATAATCATTCATATTCCTGTAAAACCATCAACATTTATCATTTTTCCCAAAATTTCGTTCTTTACAGCAATGTGTACAATATTTTTTATTTCATAATATCAAATCCTATAACAGAAAAAACAACATAATAATACTCGAAAATCATTGGGTCTTACTTGAATCTTATATATTCACCGAAATTTGTCTTCAATTGCATAATAAACTGGAAAAAAACTAAGATTTGGAGATGATTTACCTTTAATGGCGATGAAACAGAGAGAATACAGCAGGAGAAAAATGTCGACGGAAGAGAGAAGATGATGGAACTTGAAGTGTAGTGCACGTTTTTAAATTTTAATTCATTAGGGTATTTTGGTCATTTTCTCATTCAGGTTATATGTGTCATTTTACTTTAATTAGGGTGTATAATGTGATAGTTTTTTTTTAATACATTTTGAGGGGTGTATTAGAGATGTGACGCAAGAAAGGTATATGTGAAGATTGCCCAATTGAATTGGGAGATAGAGAAAGGGAAAAATATAAAAAATGCTTTCGAAATGATCGACTTCTTCAAGGGTGAAAAAAAAAATAAAACGGTTAAATGACCGACAAGTTAAATCGATTGAATGACGAAAATGCCTTTATTTAATAAATCTAAAAAAATGTTTAAAAAAGCACAAAAGGAGAATTTGGTCAAATGGTCGAATTTGGTAAAGTGGTTGAACGAAAATACGGCAAAACATATTGTGGTTGAAAGAAAAGGCGGCGAAGACAAACGCGAGAGACGGTGAGGGAAGAATCGAAACAGGCGAAGGAAAGACGAAAACTGTTTGAAAAAGGTATCCACTAATTGTAAATTTTCGCTAATTTATCGAGAATAAAAAAATTATATCTTTTCAAGCGAAATTGTATTCTTAAATTGCCAACAAACATATCCCAAACGTCTGCAATTACCGCGATTGCGATTGCGTTTACCACTAATCAACTACTAATCAGCACACCTATATCATCTTTATTGTTTCCACCTTCCATACCTTTGGAAGGCGAGAATCTTATATATATATATATATATATATATATATAAAAATACAGTTGATCATTAGCATGTGACACGTGTCCTACTTCTTTTTTTTGTTAAATTCAATTCTTCTGTATCCCATCAAAATAAATATAATAAATACACATGTATTACTCCTTTCGTATATAATTATCCATATTGTTTGAATCTCAATATAATTACATTTTTTAAAAAGTATAGTTGTTTCGGTAGAAGGACACTTGTGGAGAAAAGGATACGCATCCTATTCTTTCTTTGAAAAAACAATGCATCCTTTTCAATTGAATTATAATAAATTAAATTAATACGTTTGAATCTGAATATCAATTTTCAAAAAAAAAACTTTAAACGTAATTATACTGGGAGTTTGAATCTGAATATATATAAATTAATGGAATCTAAAAAATTACGTTTATGGCTTGAATGGGAGGAGTTTTTCCAGTTTTTAGAGTATAAAAATCCAAAAATTTCCCAGTCAAGATTTTTTTATTTTAGTTTTCCTAAAAACCCGCTAAGCCACTTTTGAGGAAAGCTACGTAAAAGCTAAAAACCAATATTTTGTAGATTTTAGGGGTTTGTTAGTAGAAATGTCAAAATGGGTCGGGTTATACGGGTCCACTCAATCCGACCCACTTATAACCCAAATGGGTTAGCCCATTTGGCTAATTTTTTAAAATGGGTTAAATGGATTTTGGCCCATTAAACCCATGGGTTAAATGATTAATGTAACAACCCAGTTTTCAATTTCAAAAAAAAAAAAAAAAAGTCGGACCGTCCGTTCCAAGTATCCCAGAACGGACGGACCGTACAGACTGGAACGTCCGTTCCAGGCTCTCGGAACGGACGGACCAGACCGTCGGCAGCCGCTCAAGCCGCAATTTCGTCTGGATCCGACCCGAAAACGACGTTTACCCACTAATCTTTGACGAAAATCCCAATTTTTCAACCTTATGGACCCTAAACTCAATTATTTTCGTCTGAATCCGGAATTCTCGCTCCAAATCGCCTAGTTTTTCATCTCCTCTCTACCCTCATCTCTCTCTAACTTCAACTCCGAAATTCTCTGCCAAATTCGAAGGATTCGCACCCGATTCGGCTTCAACAAACCAAGAGGAGCATCACCAAGCTTCCCATCCATCACCCAACGCGCAAATTTAACCCGAGATGAGTGAATTCGAGTTTAATTTGGAAGTTCATTAACATGGGGTTTTGGGTATTAGGTGATTTCTTGCAAAATTGATCTTTGATTCGTGTTCTACTTGCAATTCTATGAGTTTTAGTGTAATACCCATAGTGAATCATGCATGTTTGGGTGATTTTGATGAACTCCGAGGATTAGAACGTCCGGTCTGAGGTCAGACCGTCCGTTCTAGGTCCGCAGAAGAAAAACGCGAAGTCCAGAGGTTGAAGACGAAGTCCAGACCGTCCGTTCTGACAGTCTGGAACGTCCGTTCCGCACTTGCCAGACCGTCCGGTCTGGACGAGACGGAACGTCCGTTCCGAACCACTGGACTGATCGATCTAGGGCCTAGACCGATCGGTCTGGGAAAAAAAAAAAAGAATAACGGAACCGTAAAAATTTACCATGTAGAAAATTGAAAAACCTGACAAGTCAGACCTAATACTACCCCGGCTCAAATTATGAAAAAACGAAAAATATAAATTATACCGGAATTTCGGGCCACACCGGACCCCACGTAGTCTGGATCCAAAATGAATAACAGGTAAGGTTAAAAACCACGGAATGAACCGAACTGGTTATCCGGGCGGACCGGGACCAGCTAAGTCATACCAGAGGTACAATTCGGTATATCAATAAAAAGACTGAAAGAAAATATATAATTAAGGGAGAATCGCCTTAAAATACCTATACTTTTTCCTGGTCTCAATTTAATACCTATACTTTTTTAATTACTGAATAATACATGTACAATTGGTTTTTCTCCAAATAAATCATATTCTTTTAAATTATTGACAAAAAAATACCTACCGTCAAATAACCGCCACGTAGACAAACGAAAATCCTACGTGGCGGCGAAATTCTCAACCTCTCTCCTAATCATCGCGCCATGTCATCGCCGCGTCAGAAATTAAATAAAAAATAAATAATTAATAAATTAATTAATAATAATAATTAATTAAATAAATAAAAATCATAAAATAAATAATAAATATATATATATACACATACATACATACGTATATAAATATATACATACACATATATACATATATATACATACATATAAACACACACACATATATATATACCATATATAAATATATATATATATATACATACACATAAATATACATATATATAAATAATAAAAATATACATATACATACACATATATATACACATATTTATATACATACATATAAATACACACATATATATATATATATATTAATACATATATATATATACATACATACATATACATTCGCATATATATATACATATACATTATACATACACATATATATACATATATACATATGCATACACACATATATATATACATGCATATACAACACATACACATACATATATATACAACATATACATATACATATGTATATACATATATATATATATATATATAAATATATGTATATACATACATTTATATATTTATATGTATGTATATATATAAATAGCACGTATATGTATATATATTATTTATATATGTATGTGTATGTGTTTTATATGTATGTATATATATATATATGTGTGTATGCATATGTATATATGTGTATGTATAATGTATATGTATATACATGCGAATATATATGTATGTATATATATATGTATTAATATATATATATATGTATGTGTATTGATATGTATGTATATATATGTATATATATATGTGTGGATGTGTATATTTATATACGTATATATATGTACATGTGTATATATATATATGTATGTATATATGTGTATATATATGTATATTTTTATTATTCATATATATGTATATTTATGTGTATATATATATATATTTATATATGGTATATATATGTGTGTTTATATATATGTATATATATGTATATATGTGTATGTATATATTATATACGTATGTATATGTATATATATGTGTATGTGTATATATATATTTATTATTTATTTTATGATTTTTATTTAATTAATTAATTATTATTATTAAGTAATTTATTTTTTTATTTATTTATTATTTAATTTCTGATGTGGCGATGACATGGCGCGATGATTAGGAGAGAAGTTGAGAATTTCGCCGCCACGTAGGATTTCCGTTTGTCTACGTGGCGGTTATTTGACGGTAGGTATTTTTTGGCCAATAATTTACAAGTATAGAATTTATTTGGAGAAAAACCAATTGTACAGGTATTATTCAGTAATTAAAAAAGTACAGGTATTAAATTGAGACCAGAAAAAAGTACAGGTATTTTACGGCGATTCTCCCTATAATTAAATATAAAAGACTACGCAAGCGGATATGCATGTATAGTAAATAAACTATATAAATGCATGTGATTGGGGTAGTTGGCATGGCACTAGCGTTAATTCGGAAGGGTTCGGATTAACGTTTAGCGCATGATTTTGTAGAAACGGGCGTTTGTGAATGAATGCGCGTTGATTGCGAGATTGCGTCCCATCTATGGGCCAACCGATCCGGGTCGGATGTTACTCATATGGGATATGATTGTGAATGTGGCGATGATATGATCGCGCCAACGTCCGAACGATAGGACGGTTATGGGCACCCCGATGACTTGCGTGGATAGCCGATTGTAGTCGGTACTATTGCGTGACGAGGAACATACGGTTTTTAGAACCGCGCCAAAGTTTCCGTTAGCGACGGAGCGGACCCCGGGATATGAGTATCGCGAGGATGAGGGCATCACACATACCTGAGATTCGGGTAGATTGGAGTCTCCCGAGGAGGTGGTACGGACTTATTCTGCGCCCGAACCTGACAAGTATTTCCGCGGCGGATGGTCGGCGAGGGAGAGTTGCAGCGATTGGCTCTCTCGTTATAGTCGATGGCGACGGTTGTAGCCGACGTCTGGTGAGCTCCGGTATTGAGAGATGACATCAATGCCGGAGTCAGGTGACACGCCTAGTATCGAGAGGTGACATCGATGCTAGGGTGGGGTGATGTGTTCGGGCGGAGAAAATAAAAAGATACTTATGCCGGATTCCGAATGGTTGCGGAGTAGATGGATTCCGAGGAGAGAGACGGTTGTGCTATGCACATGGGAAGTACATTACCTATGCATGGTGCGCGTAGAGACGATTTGACGGACTCTGTCCTGCGACTTGTCGTATGGACTTGATTGTGATTGTTGCGTGTTTACAGTGATTTCCTGTTTTCAATTCTTGTTTATTAGAATACTAGTATATATATATACATATATGTATGAGCGGACATCGGAGACCTGGGCAGTGCACATCTACCGATCATGTATAATTACGTATTTTGATACATTTATATTTTGGGGAACGTTTTGTTTATATCGGTGGTAGACTTTAAGGTTTGAAATAATTTTATCACTACCACTTGATTATATATAATTATAATTGGAAATAATGTATCATATATGTATGTACGAGTGTTTTCTTCCGCTAACTCTGAAAAGAAAAGTTTTAAATTCCCGCGGATTTTTTCTGAAATTGTGATTTTATTTTACTTATCCATGTGACGCAACTCGTATTACGGGATGCGGGTTTCGGGTGTTACAGCGTTGGTATCAGAGCAGTTCTTTCCACGGGGAAAGGATGTGCTCGTGTTTTCACTGGAATTTGGGAATGGGTAAAAATGACTTTTAAAGATTTTATAAAAATCCAAGCATGATCACCAGGTCCCGATACTAAATAAAAGTTTCTTGTCCGCAGTAGCTATGCCTCCACGACGTGCTGCACCTGCGCAACGACCTCAAGGACCGAGGGCACCTCCACGGAATAACGACATGGCGGAAATGCAACGTCAATTTGCGTTGTTCCAAGGGAACGTCTGGCAGTTCATACGAGGATGCATGCAACCGCCACCGCCACCGCCTGCTGCTCTACCTGTGGCAAGGCCGGAAGGAGGTTTGCCACCACCACCACCGATGCCTGCACCTCAGGGGATTCCAGGGCAAGTTGTAGTGGACTACTTGCCATTCGTCAAGGAACTCCGAGCCTTGGGCACTCCGGAGTTTGAGGGTTCTCTTAGCCCGGAGGCAGCAGAAGATTGGATGATCAAGATCACCCACCACTTCAACTACATCAGGTGCCCGCTGGAGTACTGCACTGAGTTAGTGAGCCATCATCTGGCTGGCGCGGCTCGCCATTGGTGGGAGGAAGTTGTACGTGAGGCACCCGCAGGACACCAATTCTCGTGGGAAGAGTTCCGGGCGGAGTTCGAGCAGAAGTACTACCGGAGGCAAGATCAGAGTCACCGCATTAGGGAATTCCTTCGTCTCGAACAGGGAAACATGACTGTTCGAGAGTACGAAGCGGAATTCAATCGACTGCTGAAGTATGGAGGCCACCTAGTGCCAACCGAGGAGTACAAGATCCATAAATTCATTGCTGGGTTACGTGCTTCTCTCAGGAGAATGATCGAGTGCCATGAGTACCCTACGTTGAGTCGGTACATCAACCAACTCGACAAGGTGGAACGCAGCGAGAAGGAGAGGATGGAAGCCAAGAAACAAGACCGTGGTCCCTACAGGAGAGTGCCAGTCAACCGTCCACCAGTGAGAATTGGGCAGACGAGTCAACCCCGCGACAAGGGGAAGGCTCCGACATTTCGCCCCACGACCCCAGCCCAACCGCTACAGTATAGGAGGCCATGTGCTAATTAAGTGTGGTCGAGACCATACTGGACCCTGTGGAAACACCATGTCATGCTACCGTTGCGGTCAACCAGGGCATTTTGCTGCTAGATGCATGGCGAACATAGCTCCTCAAACCAACAACAAGCCACCCGTCCAGCACAGAGGAGATCGGGAGTTGCTCCGAGAGTTTATGCTCTCACAGCTGAGGAGGATGCCCAGGAGGAGCCATACACAGTGGAGGAGCCATTTGCTGCAGAGCCATTGACCACCTACGAAGCCACTGCTGACGATTACCAGGAGGAGGATGATGTTGCCGCCATCACAGGTACCATTTGCATACATGATGTTGCATGCGTCATTTTGTTTGACACAGGAGCTACACATAGCTTCTTGAGTGAGAAAAAGGCAGGAGAGTTGTCAATCATGGAGATCGATACAACTACACCTTTTATGGTGTGTACACCTGCAGGACAGACTCTTCCAGTACAGGGGATTTTGCATTGCATGCCCTTGACTATCTGTGGGAGGATGTTAACTGCAGATCTTATCATCGTACCTATCCGGGGTTACGACTTAATACTAGGAATGGATTGGTTATCGAAACATCAAGTCCAGATCGGCTGTCGTCAGCGAACTATTTGGTTCATTGAGGAGAGCGGAGGATTCGAGTTCGTGGGGAACATATCACGGAAGGTGTATCCCATTATATCAGCTCTGAAGGCTAACAAGATGATCGAAAAAGGGAACGAGGCCTTCCTGGTTGTAATCACAGCAACCGAAGAAGCAGAAGCAAAACTGGAAGATACTATTGTGGTTCGGGAATTTCCCGATGTGTTTCCTGATGAACCACCTGGACTATCACCAGAACGGGAGGTAGACTTCTCCATTGAGGTTGTGCCAGGGACGGAGCCAATATCTAAGACTCCCTATCACATGGCTCCCACCGAGATGGCAGAACTGAAGAAGCAGTTGAACGAACTAATGAAGACAGGGTTTATCCGACCGAGCGTATCACCGTGGGGAGCACCGGTGTTATTTGTAAAGAAGGATGGTAGTATGCGACTCTGCATCGACTACCGAGGCCTGAACCAAGTGACCATCAAGAATCGGTACCCCTTGCCGAGAATTGATGAGCTGCTTGACCAGTTGCAAGGAGCGAAGTGGTTTTCTAAGATCGACTTGCGTTCTGTGTATTATCAGATCCGTGTAAAGGCTGAGGATATTCAAAAGACTGGCTTTCGGACGAGGTACAGTCACTTCGAATTCGTAGTCATGCCATTTGGGTTGACGAATGCCCCAGCCGTCTTCATGCAGTTAATGCACCGGGTGTTCATGGATTATCTTGATGAGTTTGTCATAATCTTCATTGATGATCTCTTGATATATTCACCGGACCAGCAGACGCATGAAGAACACTTGCGAAAGATCTTATGGCGATTGAGAGGTAATCAACTATACGCTAAATTCAGCAAGTGTGGATTCTGGTTGCAAGAAATCGGATTCCTTGGTCACGTCGTTTCGGCGCAAGGCATCCAGGTTGATCCGGCAAAGATCGAGGCAGCAAGGGATTGGAAGACGCCCACCAATGCGACTGAAATTCGAAGTTTCTTGGGCTTAGCAGGTTATTACCGCCGTGTCGTTGAAGGATTTGCTAAACTAGTAAAGCCAATGACGAAGTTGACGGGAAAGAATGTACGCTTCGAATAGACGGAGGATTGCGAAAGGAGTTTCTTGGAACTCAAGAAGAGGTTGACAACTGCACCTATTTTGGCGTTACCTCGCCCAGGTGTTCCGTATGACGTATACACGGATGCATCGAGGCAAGGATTGGGTTGTGTTTTAATGCAAGAAGGACATGTGATAGCGTATGCATCCAGACAGTTGAAAAGACACGAGGAGAACTATCCGACTCATGATCTGGAACTAGCCACGATAATCCACGCTCTGAAAATTTGGAGATCTTATCTTTATGGCGAGAAGGTTAAACTCAACACCGATCACAAGAGTTTAACCCATGTCATCTCGCAGAAAGATTTGAACCTCCGACAAAGACGTTGGCTAGAACTAATGGCTGATTATGACCTGGAAATTGCTTACCATCCGGGTAAAGCAAATGTTGTAGCCGATGCATTAAGTCGGAAGAAGATACTGTCTGCTATCAGAGTACTGTCCTCATCACAGGAGAATATAGCAGAGTTGTCAGCTATATTGGGTCATTTGACAGTTGCAGAGGACGAACAGTCCCCAGATTTGAGAACACGGGTAATTTCAGAGCAGCACAATGACCCAGAACTCATGAGGTACATACAGAAGATTGCGCGATACCGTGAGAAAGGGTATCAGTTGGATGACGCACAAGCATTAAGACTACATAATCGGCTTTGTGTACCGAGTAATGGTGAGCTGAGATGGAAAATCTTGCAGGAAGCTCATCAGTCCAGATTAGCAATCCATCCAGGAGACGGAAAATCTTACGACAATGGTATACTTGGCCTGGCATTAAGAAAGACGTTGCAGATTTTGTTGCACGATGTCTGACGTGTCAACAAGTGGAAGCTGAACGACAAATGCCCGGAGGAAAGTTACAACCATTAGAGATTCCGGAGTGGAAGGGAGACTCTATAGCAATGGATTTCGTGGTTGGATTGCCAACAACTCCGACAAAGAAGAATGCTATTTGGGTGGTTGTAGACCGATTAACTAAATCGGCACATTTCATACCGACCCGACAAGAGTACACAGTTGAGCGATTGGCACAGATCTGTGTGGGTAAGATCGTTTGATTACACGGAGTACCGAGTGAGATTTTCTCTGACAGAGATCCTCGCTTTACTTCGAGACTGTGGAATACTATACAGAATGCATCGAGAACTGGAGAAGGATGTGTGCAATCATTACCCCATCTACTTGGAATGTAACTTCAATTTAGGTCCATTTGAATTCGAGGACGAATTCATTTTAAGGGGGGTAGATTGTAACAACCCAGTTTTCAAAAAAAAAAACGTAGAACGCCCGTTCTGGACAACCCAGAACGGACGGACCACTCGCGCAGTCCGAAAAGTCCGTTCCAGACCGCAGAACGGACGGACCAGACCGTCGGCAGCAGCCAAGCCGCGATTTCGTCTGGGGCCGACCTGAAAATGATGTTTACCCACCAATCTTCGACAATTACCCACTAATCTTTGACGAAAATCCCGATTTTTCAACCTTATGGGCCCTAAACTCAATTATTTCCGTCTGAATCCGGAATTCTCGCTCCAAATCGTCCAGTTTTTCATCTCTTCTCTACCCTCATCTCTCTCTAACTTCAACTCCGAAATTCTCTGCCAAATTCGAAGGATTCGCACCCGATTCGGCTTCAACAAACCAAGAGGAGCATCACCAAGCTTTCCATCCATCACCCAACGCGCGAATTTAACCCGAGGTGAGTGAATTCGAGTTTAATTCGGAAGTTCATTAACATGGGATTTTGGGTATTGGGTGATTTCTTGCAAAATTGATCTTTGATTCGTGTTCTACTTGCAATTTTATGAGTTTTAGTGTAATATCCATAGTGAATCATGCATGTTTGGGTGATTTTGATGAATTCCGAGGACTAGAACGTCCGGTCTGAGGTCAGACCGTCCGTTCTAGGTCCGCAGAAGAAAAACGCGAAGTCCAGAGGTTGAAGACGAAGACCAGACCGTCCGTTCTGACAGTCCGGAACGTCCGTTCCGCACTTGCCAGACCGTCCGGTCTGGACGAGACGGAACGTCCGTTCCGAACCCCTGGACTGATCGATCTAGGGCCTAGACCGATCGGTCTGGGAAAAAAAAAAGAGAGTAACGGAACCGTAAAAATTTACCATGTAGAAAATTGAAAAACTTGATAAGTCGGACCTAATATTACCCCGGCTCAAATTATGAAAAAACGAAAAAATATAAATTATACCGGAATTTCGGGTCAGACTGGACCCCACGTAGTCTGGATCCAAAATGAATAACAGGTAAGGTTAAAAACCACAGAATGAACCGAACTGGTTATCCGGGCGGACCGGGACCAGCAAAGTCATACCGGAGGTACAATTCGGTATATCAATGAAAAGACTGAAAGAAAATATATAATTAAATATAAAAGACTACGCAAGCGGAAATGCATGTATAGTAAATAAACTATATAAATGCATGTGATTGGGGTAGCTGGCATGGCACTAGCGTTAATTCGGAAGGGTTCGGATTAACGTTTAGCGCATGATTGTAGAAACGAGCGTTTGTGAATGAATGCACGTTGATTGCGAGATTGCGTCCCATCTATGGGCCATCCGATCCGGGTCGGATGTCACCTATATGGGATATGATTGTGAATGTGGCGATGATATGATCGCGCCAATGTCCGAACGATAGGACGGTTATGGGCACCCCGATGACTTGCGTGGATAGCCGATTGTAGTCGGTACTATTGCGTGACGAGGAACATACGGTTTTTAGAACCGCGCCAACGTTTCCGTTAGCGACGAAACGGACCCCGGGATATGAGTATCCCGAGGATGAGGGCATCACACATACCTGAGATTCGGGTAGATTGGAGTCTCCCGAGGAGGTGGTACGGACTTACTCTGCCAGGTTCGGGCATGAACCTGACAAGTATTTTCGCGGCGGATGGTCGGCGAGGGAGAGTTGCAGCGATTGGCTCTCTCGTTATAGTCGATGGCGACGATTGTAGCCGATGTCTGGTGAGCTCCGGTATTGAGAAGTGACATCAATGCCGGAGTCGGGTGACACGCCTAGTATCGAGAGGTGACATCGATCCTAGGGTGGGGTGATGTGTTCGGGTGGAGAAAATAAAAAGATACTTATGCCGGATTCCGAGTGGTTGCGGAGTAGATGGATTCCAGGAGAGAGGCGGTTGTGCTATGCACATGGGGAGTACATTACCTACGCATGGTGCGCATAGAGACGATTTGACGGACTCTGTCCTGCGACTTGTCGTATGGACTTGATTGTGATTGTTTCGTGTTTACAGTGATTTCCTGTTTTCAATTCTTGTTTATTAGAATACTAGTGTATATATATATATATATGTATGTGCTTTCCCTGACACCATGAGAATGAAACAATCCGGGTTACGCCCAAGTTCACTCTCTAAGCAATTAGCTTAGGACGTTGTTACGCAACGTTTCAGGTCGCGTGCAGCAGTAGTCGATGAGCGGACATCGGAGACCTGGGTAGTGCACATCTACCGATCATGTATAATTACGTATTTTGATACATTTATATTTTGGGGAACGTTTTGTTTATATCGGTGGTAGACTTTAAGGTTTGAAATAATTTTATCACTACCACTTGATTATATATAATTATAATTGGAAATAATGTATCATATATGTATGTACGAGTGTTTTCTTCCGCTAACTCTGAAAAGAAAAGTTTTAAATTCCCGCGGATTTTATGAAATTATGATTTTATTTTACTTGTCCATGTGACGTAACTCGTATTGGGGGATGCGGATTTCGGGTGTTACAGTTAACCCATTAAACCCATTATGTATTTAGTTAAAATTAACTCATTTTGTAACTAATTAAAATTTTTATATTTATTTATATAAAAATTAATATATATATATATTAAATCGAAATATTTGATCTCGTTTTCGAATCAAATCGTACCGAAAATTTCGGTTTTGTTTTCGAATCGAAGTGTATCAAAAAATTCGAATCGTGTCAAAAAATTCGACATTGCTCCTAATCGAACCGAAAAAATTGGTTTTGTTTCTGAATCGAATCGTATCGAAAAACTCGGTGGCATTTCCGAATGAATCATGCCGAAAAATTCGAATCATATAAAAAAATCGGTACCGTTCTGAATCGAATCGTACCGAAAAACTCGATGTCGTTTTCGCATCGAATCGTGCTGAAAAATTCGAATCGTATAAAAAACTCAGTACCATTCTGAATCGAATTGTACCGAAAAACTCGGCGTTGTTTTCGCATCGAATTATGCCGAAAAATTCGAATCATATAAAAAACTCGGTACCGTTCTGAATCGAATCGTACCGAAAAACTCGGTGTCGTTTTTGCATCGAATCGTACCGAAAAATTCGAATCATATAAAAAATTCGGTACCGTTCCGAATCGAATTGTACCGAAAAACTCGGTGGTATTTCCGAATCGAATCATGCCGAAAAATTCGAATCGTATAAAAAATTCGATACTGTTCCGAATCGAGACGTATCAAAAAATTCGAATCATACCGAAAACTCGACACCATTTCTGGATCGAATCGTATTGAAAAAATCGGTGTCGTTTTCGAAACGAACCGTTAAAAAAATCTAAACGACAATATTTTTAAAACATCGAATCGAATTTAAAAAATAAAAAAAGTATGATTTTTTTAAAGAAATGTATAATTTTTTTTATAACCTATCGAATTTTGTATATATTTTTATTGAATCGATAAATCGAATATTAAAATGATAATTTTTAGGTTATATGAGTATACATATTAATAGTTATACATATGTATAAGTAATTTGTGAATATATAAATGGGTTTATATGGTTTATACGGGTTTAACGGGTCGACCCAACCCAACCCACTATTATTAACGGGTCGACCCAACCCAACCCGTTTATCCTTCAAATCTAAATGGGTTGGACCTAAATGGGTTGGGCGAACCCAATTGACATCACTATTTGTTAGTAGAATTTTTATTTTTATTAAAAATAATTATATAAATTATCCTAAAGACAAAAATGTCCATCATTTTAAAAATAATTTCACATTATACCCATGTCTATATAAATACCACATTCTTACCATTTTTACCATAACTCATATTTGAAAGAGTTTTTATAAAAGAACAAACTTATAAGAGGTATGTAATTCAAAATCTTTATTCAAAATATATATTAGTCATCTTATATCTATAGTTATATATATATATACATATACATATATATACATGTAGATATACATATTAATGTTGAATATATATATATATATATTGAAACATTATAAATATAATATATATATATATATGTATATGTATTTGAACAATATAAATAGTATATATATATACTTACACATAGATATACGTATGTGAATATATATATATAATATGTATATATACATGTATGTATATATACATACTAATTATACATAAATACATATATATACACATTATTTTTAAATATATATATATATTTATATTATTTATATACGAAATGAAAAATATAACTTATGTCTTTTTACAGTACAAACATGGTGAATTCAAAGGGATAATCGTCATATGTCAGAGAGGTATATATTCTATAAATATATCTTTATTATAATATAATATTTTTTTGTATCGTTGATTGGTGTATGTAATAATGTTTTTTTAAGGTGATGATACAATGGACCGATAGATTGGTCAATATTTTTCTTGAATCTATACGAGAAAGAGTTGGATCGCACGGGATGACGTAGTCAAAATCTTAAAAAGAAAGTAAGATGAGAATAATCGAGACCTTTCGAGAGTCCACAGATTATAATTTAGATTGGAAAAAATTTAAAAATAAATATTATTCGATTAAAAAACAATCGTCAATTGATTCGGAAGACTGGAGTCGCACTTCATCCCAATACACAAGTCATCAACATGGATGATGCATGGTGGAATGATCGTATTAAGGTAATTTCTATATAATTCTTATCATTATATACATATTCTCAAATTTAAAATCTAGACACGATAAATATATTTATTTAACATTTTTTTATATTTTTTTTATAAGAAATACCGGATGTTGCAAAACTTCGAGCACACTCGTTTACCGATATCGATATATTAGATCGAATATTTGCAAATAAGCACATTGGTACTGATGATGGATATTATCCGGGAGTAGGAGTGGATCAACATGTCGAATCAGAAAACCTAAGTGAAAATCTGCCAAAGACAGAAGACATCAACGATGATTCCGATGTGCCACTAGATAATATATCCAAGGGTCGAAACGGTTATATGGTAAATCTTCACACTCTTCTTCGTCATCACGTAAACGTTCAACATCAAAAGTTCCGTTCGATTATATGACTAATTAAGCTTAAATGAAGCGGACAGAAATATATGAACGTTTACATGATGATAAATTAGAGCGTGCAATTAACTCATTGGTTACCTTACCCCGATATTATTTATAACTCGTCTTTATATTGGGAGGCAATAAACGTATTCCAAAGCAACGAGGCACATGCTCGTATTTATTTGACTTTGCCAGATGAGGAAGCTCGCGTTTCTTATCTAGAGCGCATGATAGGAATCAAACGGACGGATGTTTAGATTGATCGAGGAACTACTATATAAATAAATTATTTTTTATGTTTTCATATTATCTAATAAGTATTTTTTTTATCTTGATTTTACATTTTTATGTTTTTTTGTTATCAAATAAGTATTTGTTATCATTTCAAGCTTATTTATTTACATGTTTAAAATCTTTAGATCATATGTTATTAATTTAATATAACTTTTTATATTCATCGGATGCAAATGTTGTATAGAATAATTGAAGAAGATGATGTTAGCATCTTCTTTGAAGAGTCATACATAGATCCTTTTTCAGAGAGTATGCCAAGACAATTGACAAATCTAGATAAAAAAACGTGGACGACAATATGTCCATGAATTAATTCACGGTCACGAAGAACAATGCTACAATATGATCAGGATGTATCCACCGGTCTTCATATCATTATGTCAAAAGTTAGAGAGCGACTATGATTTGAAGGGAACCGATGCAATCAGCATCGAGGAAAGTGTGGCCATTTTTCTTAATATTTGCGCTCAAAACATAACGCAGAGGTATGCTGGAAAGGTATTTGGTCATGCACAGGAGACTGTGGGTCGAAAATTTCACGAAGTTTTAGATACTCTCGAACGTATGGCCGTTGATTTACTTAAGCCTAAACCAGAACCTCATCCGAAATTGTAATCAGATAGAAGTTTTTGGCCGTATTTTAGAGGTTTCATTGGTGCATTAGATGGGACTCATATCCCTATTACTGTTGGAGGACATGATGCACAACGATATTGGAATCGGAAGAGTGATACTAGGCAAACTACCGAAAAATTGCAGCGTCAATACTTGTTCCTGGATCTGCTCATGATGCAAAGGTTCTCGCATTAGCCATGGAGGGCAATCATAATTTTCCAATTCCCCTATTGGAAAGTATTATTTAGGTGATTCAGGTTATGCTCTTCGACCCGGTTTTCTCACACCGTATCGGGGAGAGAGGTATCACCCTGATCAACACAGTACATCACGCCAACCTACTAGTTATAAAGAAATGTTTAACAAGAAGCATTCTTCCCTTAGATTAGTAATCGGGCAAACTTTCGGAATATGGAAGGCGAAATGACGAGTTTTGAAAGAAAAACCAAGGTACAATATACGGGTCCAATGAAAGGTTGTGGCGGCTACAATGGCACTGCATAATTTTATTCGTTTATCAAACTTACAAGATATTGATTTTGAGGCAGAATCCGTTGAAGAAAGTAATGCAACAAATGAAGATGATTCATCAGATGATGAAAATGATGAAGAAAACCAGAACGATGCTTTGATTAGGTATATGGAGGGAATCCGAGATGAAATTGTAGCGACATTATGAGATTCTCGATATTCATTTTTTTATTATTGTTGTTACTAATATTAATAAATATGATTTTTGTTTTAATAATAAATACCCTTTTTGGTAATTTTTAAATATAAAATCTAAAACCAAAAGCTAAAACATTATTTTTACCAATCAAGTTTTCTAAAAACTGTAAAACTTATAAAAGCCAAAAAACCAAAAATTAAAAACCAAAAACCAAAAAACTAAAGCAAAAAACCCAAAATAAAAACTACTCTCATTCAATCCCATTGAACCCCTTAGTAATTTGAATGTATACATAATAACAAATTCAATTTACCAATTTGATACATATAATTTAAATTTATTTCAACAAATCTTTTAGACCTCATTAACTTCAAATCTTAACGAAAAACACTATTAGGCTTGTATTTCTTTCTACCATTTCCTTAACAAAAATAATATTTTCAAATAGCAGGTTTGTTCTCTTTATATTTTTATGTTCAACATAATATTGTTAAATTTTTATCTCTCTATATATATATGCATGCTCGCACCTATCTTATACACACGTTTTATGTATATAAAAATAGAGTTTTATATATATATATATATATTTATATATATAAAATAGAGTCAGATTTACACGTATTTATATTTTTTAGATTTTTCATGATTTTAATTTTCATCACAATAAATCAGAAACCAAACATGTCAATTTATTAGTGTTAGTAATTTTTAAAATCTTAATATACATAACCTTTCATAGTTGTGCGCCAGACTTTTTTTGGATAATCAGAACAGTTGCAAGTATGAGCGTTGTTGGTCATTCTGATAAAAAAGTGGATGTCAAACTTGGACACAAGGTATATTTTTATTTTAATTTCCACATTATTAGCTATATTAAAGTTTTTATCATAAATATGAATAGGAATCAATACTGTTTGATAAATTTATATCACTGAATAAAAATAATCAAGTTTTTGCAGTTGTGGCTTTGAAAAAAATATATTATTATTTACTTCAATAAAATTATTCGTAGCAATGATTACAAATTACAATACAAATTCGTCATGTTTCTGTTTAATTAATTTGAAGTTTTTTTCCCTTTGATTTTATAAAAACTATATTTTGGTTCTCTTCCCATTTCCCTTAGTAAACTTTTATAAAAAAAATTAGGATTTAAAATTTCCCTATTTTATAAGATTTAGATATTTTATTTTTACTATATTTTGGTTTACTTCTCATTTTATTTTACTAAACTTTGATTAAAATAATATTTATGATTTATATTTTTCATATTTTGTTAGGATTTAGATAATCTAATTTTTTAATATATATCCAATTGATATAATCAAAATGGGTTATTGAATTTTGTATCAATAAAAGTATATGTAGTTTATTCAACTCCATATACCTTTAGATTTGCGAATTCAAATGGTGTCAATGCTAAAATATTATTTTTCATCATAATCTTTGCTGTAGAAAAATTTTGGTTACTCAACATTGGATCAACTTGATAGAAATCACAGTTTATGGCAACTAGTTGTCCGTGTTATCCGTTCTTGGGAATCGAGGAACACTAAACGTGATGGAATATTGATGAGTTTTGATATGCTTCTTTTGGATGAAAAGGTGCATTTCCTTCTTTTATTTCTTTATAAACTTAGATATGATATAGATTTCACAATCCAACTGTATATCAATTTATTTATTTTTAAAATAAAAATCTAACTTCAAGTTTGGGTTTCTTTGTCGTTTATACAAGATTTTGTAATACAAGCCTCTATCGATGCGAAAGAAGCTGACAAATTCAAAAACGTCTTGGCAGTTGGAAAAGTATTTAGAATCAATAATTTTGTTGTTGATCGTTCTTATAAAAAATACAGGCTCAGGGATAACAACTTGATGATCCGCTTTAATGGGAGAACAACAATTCTGCAACAAGAGGAGAAGGACTTTGGGATAAAGTTTGAGAAATTTAGATTTCGTGATTACGGAACTTTGTTTGCTTTGGCTGATAAAGAAGAAGAATTACCAGGTACAAAATTCTTTCAATGACAAATATGATCCATGTAGTAGATATGATCCTATTATTATATTGGATAAAATTACGAACAAATTATTATGTATTTTGTGATACATTTTCTCACGATACTGAAACATAATTTACGATTTTATATAAAAATTGTGAATATTCCTTCAATTTATATATCTATCGTTAAAATAAAAAAATTTGAAGTGGTTTTGACTATGTAGACTTTTCAACTAACTTAATATCCAACGCATGATATATTTTGGTATTTAATTCCATTATGTGAATTATATTTTCAAATTCATAGTGGTAAAACTGACTATGTTACTATATTTTTATTCTGTTTTATATGTATTTTTTTTTTGTTTCTACTCTTCATTTTGTAATATTTACATAAATTTATGTTTAATTGTTTTATTTATACCCCTACCGTTTATGAATGTTATATGTGAGTTTGATCGAGCTTAATAATTTTGTATACTTATAGTATTGATTCTATACGTAACATGTTTGTTTTTTTGTAGATATCATTGGTTATCTTTCTCAAGTTGATTTCAATGGTTACGGTGAACAAAGTAAATGGAAAAGAATTGTGATCCATTTTATCTCGGAGGAGTAAGTTTATTATACAATATATATATATATATATATATATATAATACCAATGTGTAATTATTGTGATTAGACATTTAACATGTTATAAAAAGTTATGTAACTTGACAATTTCTTCGTCATTGTATAGTGGTTTCAAAGTGAAGGTATCTGTCTTGAATGATATGACAGATATCTTGTATGGAAAACTTGAGAAGAATCATGATGACTATATTGTGGTTATCGTAATGGGTGTAAACCCGAAATTATTTAGGGGTGTTATAATTTTATTAATAACACTTTATTTTTGCTTATTTAGATATGATTTTTATTTATGACGTTTTTGTAGAATCTAACGGGTGAATTGCAGCTAAACACTACCTCTTCAACTGACATCTATCTCAATAATGATAGCGATGTTGTTCATAGTTTTCGTGGAAGGTGTGTATTCTGATTAATAATTTTTTCAGGTTTTTTATATATTAAAATGACACATATTTATGTTACGCAGCGTTACTCTGCATATTTTCCAAAGCAAAAGTGGCAAAAAAAATTATGGTGGAGAAACAATGGAACAGTTCAACATATCTGAAATATGTCATTTTATCCTCAGCAATGAACCTCAGATAATGTTAAAAATTAATACTTTACATTTACAAATAATTAAAATATATTTCATTATATTTAAACCACTATGGCTACACCAAAGCCAACATGAATATATGTCAATCTAAACCACTTTGGCGACATGAATATATGTTCAATGTTATACCGATATTCGATTTGATAAAAGACAATATTGGTAATCAGTATAATAATTTTCATAGGGATACATATACATTTGGTTCGAACTCTTCCAATTGATTACAAAACACTCTTTTATTGAAACTATTTCGTCGCTATATCATTTTTTGGATGATTCCGAAAATCTTAAGATTCTTTGGAAAGTTGAAATAAATTATTATTGTATAATAATTGTTTTACAATATACATAGGATAAGGAGTTGTACATCCAAGCTAAAGTGGTTGAAGTTCTATTTCAAAATGGCTGGAATTATATATCTTGTGCCAAGTGCTCTCGCTTGCTGGAAAAAGATGAATCTACCCTTTTGTGTGGCAATTGTGACAACAACCAAGCAGTGGGTGTTTTGAGGTGATGTATTACCAAAAAACTTTTAAATTTTTTAATCGATATAATAGATAATCTATAGTTATTTGATCGTTATTTCAGATTTCGTCTCGAGTGTACTGTAGATGACGGAGAAGACACAACAACTTTTGTTATATTTGACCGAGATGCGACGAAGATTACTAATATTACCGCTTCCGATATCAAGTGTGACAATGTTAGTGTTTATAAATTTAATTAGTTTGCATGCAAATTCTCTTTATTATATAATTAAAATTGCATTAAATTTGTCCTTATTATAAACAATTATAACCAACTAAATATTTTTAAATGTGACGCAGGACTCTGATATGGAATAATCATTGTTTATCCAATTTTGCATACTTAATATGTTAAATTTTGCAGACATGCCTAAAGTTCAAAAGTAGAGGCAAGGACTGAAGAGGATTGTTGTTGATTTTTTTTTTCATATGTTAAATTATGATAGTACATTTTTCCAAAAAAAAAATTAAATTTATCAATATTTTTTTGCGTAATCTATTCATTTGAACAGGAAGAACGTGAGTTAGACTATCGATGAAGAAAGATGCTTGATAATAAAATGAAGAGACCTACAATGGAAGTTTCTTGGGATATGTCTATTCGATTATTAGTGTTTAGTTTAACACAATGGATTGGATTGTAGAATACTTAGATTTATGTCGTAGTCATGAACTATGTTTGGATTTTTTTTTTTAAAGAATGTCTTACACAATGTATTTGATTTTGTGATATATATATTTATCAAATAATCATGTTCAGTTCATATCTATGTTTCATATTAATTCAGATCTCTTATATACAATCTATGTTTTATTCTTTTATAGATGTCGCGAAGCACATTATATCGAGGTTTTGTATAGTAAAATCAAACCCCTATTACATATTCAAATAACTTTAATATTTGTAAATGTAATTATCATTGGTATACATTTACGTAATAAGTATGATTTTTGGGTGAAACTCAATTTTAGTATGATAGAGATAAAGTATGGTTTTGTTGGCCAGAAACATATTTTTGGCCATAATTATTATAATAAAACTTAAGATTGTACTTGAATTTTGGAATAGTTTTCTAAATATATATATGAAATAGTTAATTCTAGGTATGTATATTCAAAACCCTTTTGTTACACATAATTAGTACATATATTCATCTGTATTATAATGCTATGACATATTTACATAGATTCTTAAATGTGTTATAAATGTAGTTTTTGGAAAATATGTGGGTAATAATAGAACTTTACATCAATGCACAAAAAAAAAAGGGAAGATATTATGAGAAAACGATATTGTTGCTTCATGTGCAAGAAACCATAAAATCACCCCTCCGCTTTTTCTCGGGCTCCATCTTCAGTATTCACCACCGGTCCACTAGAATGAACGGAGACCGGTTTAAGCTCAATCGGAACGAAGTATCTACCACTGTCTTCACCATCGATTTGGCAATCTAAACCGGCACTGCTACCTCCTCCGAACGAAAACGAACAGTCAACATCAAAGAGAGCACCCCTTTAAACCCATTATGAATTGAATTCAAGACTTCACAGGCATAGAGGATAAGGTCTAGGAATATGGATTGAGCATCAAAGCATTCGACTCCAGATTCAATCAAAAAGTAGTAAAGCTCTTCTTTACCGGGTGATTCGTCGTCTTCGTAAATGAATTCGTCAGGAGAGAAAGGACATTCAAAGGAAAGTGGTAAACTTGTAAAGTCTGGTTGGAAAACTTCAGCTCTAAGATTGATGATGAAATCTTTGCCTTCTGAGATTTGGTCTAGATGATGACTAAAGGGCACTACTGAGGTTTTCATGATGAATCAATGATTACTTCTTTTCCAAAGTCCCATTGATAAGGATCAATGCATTACCAAACGTATATTCATATAACCTGCATAAATGAAAATTTTCATTCAATTAACTTTATATATATATTGATGATTCAAGCATCTTTGTATAGATTCAGATAACTTTATATTAGAGATATCCTCAATATCTTGTATATATTTGATATCTCCTTAAGTTAGGGAAGTTGTTGTAACTATATTTGATATACTCGTGTATATAGGGCCAATAGCAAAAACAAATATGAAGTTTGTGTATTTGGCAAATAAATACACAAACTTTCATTTTGGTAATAAAATACACCAACTTTTATATTTTTAGCGTAAACCTCCACAAACAGTAATAACATCAAAAAATAATGAAACTATCAATACGTCATTTACAGTTATATATAAATATTATATCATTTGTTTAATGAAACTATATCATTAATTATATGTAATAAATTTATTATTAACGTTATTTAGTGATTTTGTTTTTTATGTTCAAAACATAATATATATGGAAAATGAAACCCTTGAAATGCAAATATATTATGTTTTGAACATCAAAAAACAAAATCACTAAACAAGGTTTATAATAAATTCACTAATTATATATATTATGTTTTGAACATAAAAAAAACAAAGTCACTAAACAAAATTAATAATAAATTCACAAAACATAATTAATGACATGGTTTTATTAAATAAATGATATGATATTTATATACAACTGTACATGACTTATTGATGGTTCTCTTATTTTTTTTTACGTCGTTACTATTTGTGGAGGTTTGCGCTAAAAATATAAAAGTTTGTGTATTTTATTACCAAAATGAAAGTTTGTATATTTATTTGCCAAATACACAAAGTTCATATTTGTTTTTGCTATTGTCCCCGTGTATATATACTGATGAAGAATAATAATAAAAGTAAGCCTTCCAAATACCTTATATGGTATCAGAGAAAAACCCTAGTCTAACGACTCAAACATATTCCGCCGCTTCAGCTTTCTTTCCGACGACGTTAACCTCCGTTACCGTCAACCCTAGTGTCGCCGACACCTCCCTTAGTCAACCCTTGTTTTGATGGCTTCCAACGTTGGTGTCTCGACCGAAGCTATGTCTTCACCAAATTCATTATCCGAAACAATTGCTACGTTTACCCCTAAGGAGCCTAGCAAAACCTTACTCGTTGTCAATATGACAAACATCACCAAGCTCACTCCTTCAAACTACATTACCTGGAGTATCCAAGTTCGATCCTTACTCGAGGGTTACCGTCTCGATGGGTTTATCATTGACGATGGTTCTATCCCTGCGGCCATGGTTTCCTCTGACGGCTCTGTATGTGCCAATCCAGCCTTTGCTCCTTTCAAGCAGCAGGATCGACTTCTTTTCAGCGGACTCCTCGGTGCAATCACTGTCCTGCTACAGCCTCTCATCGCTCGTTCGGTCTCGGTTCGTGAGGCGTGGCTTACTCTTGCCAATACGTATGGTAAGGCTTCTCGTGGACATCTTCTTCAACTACGAGATCAGATCAAGCGTTGTACCAAGGGTACACAGTCTGTTGATGCGTATCTTCGCTTCATCACGTCCAAGTCGGACGAACTTTCTCTTCTTGGGAAACCTCTTGACCATGAAGACATTCTCGATGCGGTTCTTGAGGGATTACCGGAAGAATACAAGCCCATTGTCGACATGGTGCAAGCGAAGGATGTCGCCATCTCACTCGAGGAACTCCACGAGAAACTTATCAACCATGAGGCCAAGCTCGCCGCTGCATCTCCTCACTCCTCTCCGTCATTGCCTATCACGGCAAATCCTGCTGCCGCTCGCACTCGTCCGGCCTCTCGTGGCCATTCCAATCACCGTGGTCGGCCTTGGGATCGATCTTTGTCTGGTTCCTCTCGTAGTTATCAAGGGAAATGCCAAGCTTGTGGTGTTTTCGGGCATAGTGCACAATGTTGCCCAGAGTTTCGTCTTGTTACTGCATCCCCTTCTAGTATGTCGGGCTCGGCTACTCCTCGTCCATGGCAACTGAGAGCAAACGTGGGTGTCACTCCTCCCTTTGATCTGAATCCTTGGCTGGTTGATAGTGGTGCCTCACACCATATTACATCGGAGCTCGACAATCTCGCTATCCATAGCCCTTACCATGGCAATGATGACGTGATTCTTGGTGATGGTTCGGGCCTTTCCATCTCTCACATGGGTTCAGTATCTTTTCCCTCACACACTCGTCCTTTATCTCTTGATAATGTCTTGTGTGTCCCATCTATGGCGAAGAATTTGATTTCAGTCTATCAACTCTGTCACACTAATGGTGTATCGGTGGAATTCTTTCCTCATTACTTTCAGGTGAAGGATCTAAACACGGGGGCACTCCTCCTTCAAGGACTACCTAAGGACGGTGTTTATGAGTGGTCGGCGGCTTCTATGTCCTCGTCGTCCCCTCGTGTTACGTGTGTCAAACCCACCTTGTCCGTTTGGCACTTACGTTTAGGTCATCCGGCTTTACCGGTTCTTCGTCACATTATTTCCCGTTTTGATGTTTCAGTGTCTAAGCAGTCTTTATCTTTTCCGTGTGACTCATGTCTGGTTAATAAAAGTCATAAACTTCCCTTTTCATTGTCCATGTTGTCTTCTTCTCGTCCTCTTGAGATAGTGTTTTCGGATGTTTGGACATCCCCGGTTATTTCCGTGGATAGTTTCAAATATTATGTCATTTTTGTTGATCATTTCACACGTTATTCTTGGCTCTACCCTCTCAAACGCAAATCTGATGTTCACGACACTTTTGTTCGCTTCAAAGCCCTTGTCGAGAACAAGTTCTCTTCCAAATTTCCATGCTATATTCGGACAATGGTGGTGAATTTTTGGCCTTATCTTCTTTTCTTGCATCACATGGTATTTCTCACCATACTACACCACCACATACTCCAGAACACAATGGAATATCCGAGAGGAAACATCGATATATTGTCGAAACTGGCCTCTCTCTTCTCCACCGAGCCTCCGTTCCATTGTGTTACTGGTCTTATGCCCTAACCACAGCCACATACCTCATCAACCGCTTGTCATCCTCGGTTCTTGGTATGATGTCACCATTTGAAGCTCTTTTTCGCTCCTCTCCGAATTACTCCAAGTTACGAGTATTCGGTTGTCTCTGTTACCCTTGGTTGAGACCATATGCACCTCATAAACTTGCTCCCAAATCCACACCTTGTGTTTTTCTAGGCTATTCTCCATCACAAAGTGCCTACTTTTGCCTCGATTACTCTTCCTCTAGGTTGTTTGTCTCTCATCATGTCGTTTTTCACGAATCTAGCTTCCCGTTTGCTGATCGTGCACTACAAAAAAATCCTCGAATTCCAACGGATTTTCCAACGGATTTTCAACGGTTTTCAACGGCGTTTCAACGATGATTTCCGTTGAAAATTTCCAACGGGTATCCGTTGGAAACACCCGTTGGAAATTTTTAACGGAATTTTCAACGTATTCAATTGAAAAATTGGGTTGGAAATTTCCAACGGTATTTTCAACGGATTAACGTTGGAAAAATCGGTTGCAAATTTTTAACGGAGTTCCAACGGATGTTTGTTAGAAAATAATTCCAACGGAATTCCAACAGATGCCGGTTGGAATATTTTTTGGAAATTTTAAAAAAAAATTCCAACGGAATTCCAACGGATGCCGGTTGGAATTTTTTTTGGAAATTTTTTTTTAAAAAAATCCAACCGAATTCCAACGGATGCCGGTTG
>NW_010971683.1:211102-233253 GCF_000463585.1 Tarenaya hassleriana
AACGGATGCCGGTTGGAAATCCGTTGGAAAATTCCAACGGAAAAATTCGTTGAAATTCCGTTGAAAATTCCAACGGTTTTCCAACGGACACCGATTTCTAACAACGAAATTCCAACGGATAAATCCGTTGGAAATCCGTTGGAAACGTTAATTTCCAACGGAAATTTGGCCATTTCCAACGGATTTACCCGTTGGAAATGACCATTTTTTTTGTGGTGGTGGTCTCATGTCTGTCTTGCCATCCTCACCCGAGTCGTTTGATTCCTCTTATATCTCCTCCGAGCCACCTATTTCTCGTGTCACCCCATACTCTCCGCCGACCCGCCTTGCCTCCTTTGGTGATCCTCCGGGTCATGCTCCTTCACCCTCGGCAGTTGATGATGCTTTCCCGTCACCGATGACTGATACCGGAGGCTCTTCCATGGCTCCATCCTCATTACCATCTACGATGGAATCAGCTATCTTGGTTCCTTCTCCCTCACGCAACCGGCATCCCATGACTACGAGGGGTAAGAATAACATTGTGAAGCCAATTCGTAAGTTGACTCTAGTTGCTTCTCTTGCGGATTCTCTCAGGGAACCGACATGTCTCAAGCTTTGACGGATTCTCGCTGGAGACAAGCCATGAGTGATGAGTTCGATGCTTTAGTTCGTAATGGTACTTGGGAGCTTGTTCCGTCTGTAGGTGTTTCGAACACGGTTGGTTGCAAGTGGGTTTTTCGGATCAAGAAAAACCCTGATAGGTCTATTGACCGTTTCAAGGCTCGTCTAGTTGCGAAGGGGTTTAACCAACGTCCCGGAGTTGATTTTCAAGAGACTTTCAGTCCGGTTGTCAAGCCCACTACAATTCGTGTTGTGCTGAGTCTTGCCGTCTCCAAAGGTTGGCATATTCGTCAGCTTGATGTCAACAATGCCTTCCTTCAGGGTCACTTATCTGATGAAGTATATATGTCACAACCTCCGGGTTTCGTTGATAAGGATCGTCCTACATTTGTTTGCAAACTTCGAAAGGCGATCTACGGACTCAAGCAAGCTCCGAGGGCTTGGTATTCTGAACTTCATACTTACCTTCTTGGTGTTGGTTTTGTAAATTCGGTGGCTGATGCATCCCTCTTTATTCTTAAAGACGCTGGTGTTCAACTCTTTATTCTTGTATACGTGGATGACCTCATTGTCATGGGAAGTTGTGAGCGTCGTATTCGGGACTTTCTAGCCGGTATTGCTTCTCAGTTTTCTCTTAAGGACCTTGGAGCCTTGTCATTCTTCTTGGGGATTGAGGCATCTCGTTCGAGCAAGGGTATGTTTCTTTGCCAACGCAAGTATGTTAATGATCTTTTAGCTCGGACCAACATGCATGACGCCAAACCGGTAACGACCCCTATGACTTCTACCTCTCGTCTCACCCCTAACTCGGGCTCGCCGTTGTCGGACCCCTCGGAGTTCAGAATGGTTGTTGGCAGCTTGCAATATTTGTCTCTTACTCGGCCAGATATCAGTTTTGCCGTCAACAAGCTTTCTCAATTCATGCATTGTCCGACTGATGAACACTGGGCAGCCGCCAAACGAGTTCTTCGTTTTCTTGTCGGATCTCGGTCGACGGGCATTTTCTTCTCCTCCGACAATACCCCGACACTTCATGCGTTCAGTGACTCGGATTGGGCCGGCGACCCTAGTGACTTCAAATCCACTGGTGCTTCATAGTTTATCTTGGTCGTCATCCGATCTCGTGGTCATCCAAGAAGCTTTTGGGTTTATCTAGGTCCTCCACTGAAGCCGAGTACCGCTCGATTGCCAACACGTCGGCAGAGTTACGTTGGCTTTCTTCTCTTCTCCATGAACTTGGCTACTCTTTGCCCTCAGTCCCGACTATCTTCTGTGATAATATAGGCGCTACATATCTTTGTGCGAATCCTGTCTTTCACTCTCGCATGAAGCATCTTGCGTTGGACTATCACTTTGTTCGCAGCCAAGTGAATGATGGCTCTCTTCGAGTATCTCATGTTAGTTCTAAGGATCAACTTGCTGACATCTTGACCAAGCCGCTTCCACGTTCATCCTTTCGTGATCTTTCCGTCAAGATTGGCGTTTCTTCCGAACCTCCAACTTGAGGGGGCGTATTAGAGATATCCTCAATATCTTGTATATATTTGATATCTCCTTAAGTTAGGGAAGTTGTTGTAACTATATTTGATATACTCGTGTATATATACTGATGAAGAATAATAATAAAAGTAAGCCTTCCAAATACCTTATACTTTACCATTTTTAAATGTATTTATTATCCTTCGTATACATCAACGAATAACTCTAATAACTAACACAAACTTTGCATTCTTTGACTCACACATTTGACTACATATGTTTTGGAAATGAATTTCAATGGTGGTATTACGTTAAATGAGCTGCTCACTCTATTTCACACAAGATAAAATAATGGTCCGATGATCATTTGTCTCGCTCATCTCTTCCATGTAATCTTTGCCTCCGAAGGTTTGCCTTCTTTCCATGTTTTCTTGCCTATATATCACTGCTGTATGCATCTATATATATACATATATACACATATGTCATACACGTTCAGTTTTTCTTTGATTTAAAATGTTTTCCATTTATCATGTTTTTAATATATGATTAGAAGGTTTATTCTGGTTTGAATTTGATAACAATGAATCAACCAGCCAAATATATTAAATATATACTTATTTTGGAATTCCCTAGATTCCGGTCATGTTGAAATATTGTCTCATTGAATTGTAGGAATTTGTCGTTGCTTGCTATTCACTGTCATTTTGGATCGTCACCAAGTTTTGTTATCTAACGGTTAACTCAATTGGTAAGTATCTGAATTCAATTACTTAGACCAATATTATTATAAATCCCTGGAATCAACCTCCAAGGTTTGTTTTCTTTCAATTTATTTAATTACTTTTTACAAAAAAATATATGATAGTTGTGGGATAAATTTGGGTTTCATATGTGTTTTAAGTTTTTTTTTTTAAAAAGAGTGTAATGTGGTAGTTGATTTGGAAAAATATCTGAAGTGGTCGTATATATCAGCAAAATTGTTAAGAAAATCGATCGAATTCCACGTGGTTCCTGTTTGGATGGAAAATTCAATTGATTTTGTAAATTCGTGTAGACATTTGACAACAAATTGAAAGTAAATGTAGATATTTGTAATATTAAAAATTGTAAGACAACGTCACATTTTTCCAAAAAAAAATGTAGAAGAATATCATTTTCCCAATATATATTTACTTTCTAATTACAGTTACACAATATTGAGATCCAATTTCTTCGAACTGCAGAAAATTTTCATCACTTGCTATACACTATCAATTTTGATTGTCAAAAACTTTCTCATTTAAAAGTTAACTCAGATTTGTATTTATCCAAATTCAATTATTTCCGGCCAATATTATTATGAATATACTAAAACACCTTATTGTAACATTGTAAGCTTTTGCAATGTCTAAGTTTCCTAGCGAGGGCAAAACTTTAGTTCGTGTTATATATATATAAGTATTTAAAATCGAAACAATGAAAAGAGGGAAAATTAATATAGGTATTTATTGATTATTCTACCACAAATACCATGTCCAATTCAGTAAATATATATATATCCTTAATCAAGCCAAGCATTATATATAATTCTAGGTCCATTTACTTTTATATTTTCATTTTATTTATGCTAATATTTATGTTCCATTTATTTAACAGGACAACAAACAACTTTGTCAAAAGTTCGACCGTTTTCCTCCGAGAATAGTGTATCTTACTCTCTCTATCGCAACTGGATTTTATTCAAAAATCATTCAACCATGAAGGTACATTTGCATTGAGCATCTCCTCCTTTAATGTAATCTATCATCTTACCATCTGAATAATTTTAACATTTATCTTTCTTACGTTACCCAAATAACCCCAGTGGCTTCAAAATCACTTCCGTCAACCATTACTACAGAAAACGCCCTTTACCCAAGTAAAGGTATTATTTCAAATAAAAAACAAAAAAGCATGAGAGTTTTGAAGTTGAGAATTCATTATCTTAAGTTTAGACTCACAAGTAAATAACCTCATTATTTTAATATTTCAATTGAATTTTTAAGGAGTTGAAGCATCAGAGGCTAGAAAAAGAAGACGAGAGATAATGTATGGAAAACAAATTGCAAAGGGTGAAACAAGAAGCAATTCTCGAAAGTGTAATAAAAAAAAAATGAATACTACGACAAAAATCTCCATTACGGTATGAATACTACGACAAAAATCTCCATTACAATTGTAAACAAATTTAACATTTGTTCAAACATAGATATCTATTAATTGTTTTTTTCCAAGTTAATAAGGTTACTCATAAAAAATCTAGGTCCAAACATAGGTCTCTACTCTAAATTATTGGTATTTATGATGATTTTAAACTTAAACACACAATTACATAGGTATCTCATATTCACAGCAAATCACCAAACAAAATATCCAACAAATTCTAATGCATTTTATTTATTTCAAAATTTAAGAAAACTAAGGATAGAAGACCATAGTTATTTTTATTGTATAGAAGATAAATAGACATGCTTAATGTAACATATGTTAAAAAAGACTCCCAAACTTATTCAAATATGATAAACTTGAAGATTTAGATATTAATAAATAAAAATTAGATATACATTAATTATGCATCATATAAAGATATATATATAACAACAATTTATTTCAATGTTTCAGCGAGAACAAAGGAGATTAATCTCCTAAATTATCATTTCTGTGATGTATTGGTTTGGAGAGTGGAATCCAAAAAAAAGAATTCGGCAACAGGACAATTGTTGTAAACGCCCGAAACCCGTATCCCGCAATACGAGTTGTGTCACATGGACAACTAAAATAAAACCCAATTTCCAAAAATCCGCGGGAATTTAAAACTTTTCTTTCCAGAGTTGAGCGGAGAAAACATTCATACACATATATGATACGTTATTCTGGAGATAATTATACATAGTCGAGTGGTAGTGATAAAATTATTACAAACCGCGAAAGTCTACCACCGATATAATACAAACCGTTTCCCAATTATAAATGTATCAAAATACGTAATTATACATGATCGGTAGAGGTGCATTGCCCAGGTCTCCGATGTCCGCTCCTCGGCTACTGCTGCTCACGACCTGAAACGTTGCGTAATAACGTCCTAAGCTAATTGCTTAGAGAGTGAACTCGGGCGTAACCCGGAGTTCTATTCTCATGGTGCCAGGGAAAGCACATATATATATATATATATATATATATTAATATTCTAATAAACTGGAATCGAAAACATGGAATCATGATAAGCATGTAGCAATCACAATCAAGTCTGTACGACAAGTCGCAGGACAGAGTCCGTCAAATCGTCTCTACGCGCACCATGCGTAGGTAATGTACTCCCCATGTGCGTAGCACAACCACCTCTCTCCTCGGAATCCATCTACTCCGCAACCACTCGGATCCGGTATAAATATATTTTTCTCCGCCCAAACACATCACCCCACCCTAGCATCGATGTCACCTCTCGATGCTAGACGTGTCACCCTACTCCGGCATTGATGTCACCTCTCAATACCGGAGTTCGCCAGACGTCGGCTACTACCGACGTCATCGACTATAACGGGAGAGCCCATCGCTGCAACTCCCCCTCGCTGACCATCCACCACGGAAATACTTGTCAGGTTCGTGCCCGAACCTGGCAGAGTAAGTCCGTACCACCTCCTGGGGAGACCCCAGTCTACCCGAATCTCAGGTATGTGTGATGCCTCATCTTCGGGATACTCATACCCCGGGGGTCCGCTCCGTCGCTAACGGAAACGTTGGCGCGGTTCCAAGAACCGTGTGTTCCTCATCACGCAATAGTACCGACTATAATCGGCTATCTACGCAAGTCATCGGTGTGCCCATAACCGTCCTATCTTTCGGACGTTGACGCGATCATATCATTGTCACATTCACAATCATATCCCATATGGGTGACATCCGACCAGGATCGGATGGCTCATGGGACGCAATCTCGAAAACATCGTGTATTCAATCACAAACGCCCGGTACTACAATCATGCGCTAAACGTTAATCCGAACCCTTTCGAATTAACGTTAACTTCATGCCAGCTACCCCAGTCACACGCATTTATATAGTTTATTTACTATACATGCATTTCCGCTTGCGTAGTCTTTTATATTTATTTATATATTTTTTTGAGTCTTTCCATTCATATTACCGAATTGTACCCCTGGTATGACCTATCTGGTCTCGGTCCGCCGGATAACCAGTTCGGTTCATTCCGTGGTTTTTAACCTTACCTGTCATTTACTTTGGGTCCAGACTACGTGGGGTCCGGTCTGGCCCGTATTTTCGGTAATTTTTCACTTTTCGCCAAATTTGCACCAGCACACATGATTTGTTACGGGTAATTCACAAAAATTATTATTTCAGTTAGAACATGAATCAACCATCAATCAATCATGAAACACTCAAAACCCAAAACCCCATGTCAATAGACTTCCGAATTAAACTCGAATTCACTCACCTCGGGTTTATGCTTGTAGGCTACGGGTAGTGGATATCGATTGGATGATAGGTAGGGAACTTCCTAGAGAACCTCTGGGTCTGTAGAAGTTAAATTGAGTATTAAAATTTTTTGCTTCGGGCGGTCGTCCCCAAATCTTTTTTTTTCATTTATATTTAATTTGTTCAAATTAGGTTTCGGTCCGTCCAGATTACCAAGTCGGGTTGTCCCGTAGTTTCGCATTTTACTTTTAGATTTGGTTTGGTCTGAACTATATCTGTTTCGATCCAGACCGTGTTCGAATTCATTTTATTTTAATTAGCTTTGATCAGAATTATTAAGGCCGGTCCATTCAGACCGATTTATTATTATTATTATTATTATTATTATTATTATTATTATTTGATTATTATTATGATCATCATCATCGTCATTATTATTATTATTATTATTATTATTATAATAATATCATCCTTGTCGTTATTAATATTATTATTATCATTATCATCATTAGCATTATTATTATTATTATTACTATTATTAATTTCAAAGTATTATTATTATGGTTATTTAGTATTATTATCATTATTATTAATATTACTATTATTTCAAAAATTTATTGTTTATTTATTTTCACATTTTTCATATCTTAGTTCTCAGTTCATTTCAGACCGAAATTAATTTGGTCCGATACGAATCTCGTGATTCCATAAAAACATTCAAAACTCATCAAAATTCAACATGTTAAAACCTAAAATTCACAAAATTCATTCCATAATATAAATCAAACATCAATTTAATGAAAACATGTTGAAATCACCAAGAATCAAAGAAAATTGAAATTTTCGAATTGAACTCGATTCACTCACCGTTGAGTTCCTTTGTCTCTTAGAGGGTCGTGGGTTATTTTTGATTGAGTCTTTCTTCACCCGACTCCATTCGTGATAATAACTAGAGGGAGTTTCAGATGAAGAAAGTAGATTTCTTATGAGAGAGTTACAGAGATTAAACGATAATGAGAAGGAAAAGAAGAGGAAGGATATTTTCTTACCGTTCTCTGATCAAGTGCTTGGTTGTGAGCTTCTGCTGGAGCAAGAGTTAGAGGGAGAGAGCGCGGGGAAATTAAGAAGGACAAGAAGAGGTAAGGCATATAAAAAGAAGAAGGAGATGTCGTTGATTGATGGGTGAGTAGCATAGGGGGTGGGGCACGAGAGTGGATGAAGGAAACATGGAGACATGTTTTCCCCCTTTTTTTGCTTTCTTTATTTGTTTTTTTTTTTTTAACGTTTTATGGGATGTTACAATTGTTTTTCACAATATGTTGCCAGCAAGGTCGTGTTAAGCTTCCACAATAGCGAGAACCCCGGATTTTCTTAAAAAAAATGCTGGAAGAATCAAGATCATATCATAGATATATACGAGCTTATAATTATATGGTAGCATTCACATTCATGGGTGCCAAGATCGATAACTCTGTAACTTCTAGAAGAGGGCCATATGCATACATAATCCATGGCCAAAATTACCATCGTTTGGGATCCCTTTTACCCATGGAAGGCAAGATGCCATGATTTGCTCAGTTATACATCTATGACGGTGCAAATAAAATTCAAAACCGCTTGAATGCTTTGTTCCAAAGAGAACAAGATGAGCAATTGGATATCGATATTCTCAGTGGTTTGATCGAAATGTTGGACACCTACAATGAACTTACAAAGACCTTCCGTAAAGCAAGAGATAGATATGTAGTCGGGGATTTCAATGGCATGAAAATTCGTTTAATTGGTCTAAGAAACAGAGGAAAACAATATGAGCTACCTACCGGTGATGAGGTTGCTGGACTTATAGTTGGAGACTTGTCACAGACTGCAGCTGAAAGAGATATCATTGTACATCTTCAGAATTCAAATCTTCGACGTATTAGCGAAATGCATCCACATCTTATGGCATTTCAATACCCCCTCTTATATCCGTATGGTGAATCGGGCTATCATGAAGGGATTCAACATATTGCTGGTGAGAATTCTACAGTGAAAAGGACACATGTTACAATGCATGAGTATTATGCTTATCAGCTACAAACGCGGTTAAACGAAGGCAATACTCTAATAAGGTCTGGACGTTTATTCCAACAATATATTGTTGATGCTTACACAGCTATTGAACAACAACAGTTGCGGTATATTCGGAACAATCATACAAAACTACGAGCAGATTTATATAGCAATGTTTGTGATTTCATGACAAGAGGAGAGTTTGATGCAAAGAAGTTAGGAAAAAGAATAATTCTTCCCTCAACTTTTTCTAGAAGCCCTAGATATATGATCGGAAAATATCACGATGCGATGGCAATTTGTCGATGGTTTGGAAATCCAGACCTTTTCATTACAATGACGGCAAATCCGAAATGGTTGGAAATCAAAGAACACCTGGAGAAATGGGGAAACACATCAGCAAATGACCGACCTGATATAGAATCGCGTGTATTCAAGATGAAATTAGAGGAGCTACTGTCAGACATCAAAGATGGAACCTATTTTGACAAACCATTAGCAGGTAACTCACGTTAAAAAACCTGTGTAAATATATAATGTTAACTATGCATTATATAATGGGCCTTAAAATATTTAAGTCGTGATCTCTTAAGAGTGGATTTTGGTTTGCAGTGATCTATACTATTGAGTTCCAAAAAAGAGGTCTACCCATGCTCATATCCTAATCTGGTTATCTGAAAGCTTTAGAACTCCCACCGTAAGAGATGTTGATATGTTTATCTCGACGGAAATTCCGAATAAAGCCAAAGACCCCGAAGGTCATTCTTTGGTTGAAGAACTAATGATCCACGGGCCATGTGGAATTCAAAATCCTTACTCATCGTGTATGGAGAATGGGTGTTGTTCAAAGAAGTTTCCAAAATCTTATTGTGAACGTACGACCATCGATGATTCAGGATACATCAAATATAGATGCAGAAAAGATGATATCAGTTTCGTCATGAAAGGTCAAGTTTGCCTAGACAACAGCTTTGTAGTGCCACATAATCTATCCTTATTGAAGAAATATAAGGCACATATAAACGTTAAATGGTGCAATAGGTCAAAAGCGATAAAGTATCTTTTCAAGTACATTACAAAAGGCGTTGACAAAGCGATGATGGTCATTGAAAAAGGAGAGATTCTGGGAAACAACGGAAACAGAGAAGATCAGGATCAAGAGATAGACGAGGTAAAAAATTACCTTGAATGTCGTTATCTATCGGCATGTGAAGCTATATGGAGAATATTTAGATTTGACATCCACTATCGTGATCCGCTTGTACAAAGGCTATCAATTCACCTGGAAAATCAACAAAGTTTGGTATACAAAGATTCTCAGGACTTAGAATCTGTATTGTCCCAACCAAGAGCTAAAAGGACAATGTTTACTACATGGATGGAAACAAATATAAAAGATTCGGAGGCAAAACAATTGACATACCTTCAATTTCCAAGCAAGTTTGTTTGGAATGATTGTAATACAATCTGGACAAAGCGTAAACAAGGTTTCGCAATTGGAAGGATCTTTAATATACATCCATCATCAGGGGAACTTTACTATTTCAGAATGTTATTGAATATTGTCAAAAGGTCTACCAGTTATGAGGACATTTTAACTGTCGACGGAGTTGTCCTTGCTACATATAAAGTTGCTTGCTATGCGAGAGTAATGTTGGATGGAGATTCAGAGTGGAAGGAAGCTATAGATGAAGCCAGTCAATGGGCTTCTCCAAACCAATTGAGACATCTTTTTGTCACTCTGTTACTTTATTGTGAGGTAGGAACCCGGGGGCAGCTGTGGGAACATTGTTGGAATTCCCTAGCAGAAGACATCCCATATCAAAAGTGCACAAGCTTCGGCTATAATGACATGCAATTTACAGATTAAACACTCCAAAGTTATGCATTGATGGAGATTGAGGGAATAATGATGCAAAACTGCAGAACGCTCGCAGAGTTTCCAGATATACCATTACCAGACAAAGAGCTCCTCAAACAGATGAACAATTATTTTATGAGGGAAGAATTGAACTATGATTCGACAGAAGAACAACAAAGATACGACATGTTATTTAGTTGTTTAAACGAAGAACAACTAAAAGCATTCAATGGTGTTATGCAATCCATCAAGTTAAAGGAAGGGAAGTTGTTTTTCCTATATGGTCCTGGCGGAACTGGTAAAACGTATTTATACAACACAATTATAGCAAACATGCGAGCAAACAAACAAATTGTCATTCCATTAGCTTCGTCTGGAATTGCAGCGTTACTTCTCCCTGGTGGTTGAACAGCACATTCAAGGTTTAAAGTGTCCATCAATGTTCAAGAAAATTCAATGTGTGAAATAAAACATGGAATAATGTTAGCAGAATTGCTGATTGAATGTGAGCTAATCATATGGGATGAAGCTCCAATGTCCCATCGGTATACCTTTGAAGCATTGGATCACACTTTGAGAGATCTTATGTCAATTGCAGATCCAACAGCTGTGTTCAAAACTTTTGGTGGGAAAACTGTTCTTCTAGGCGGTGATTTCCGCCAAATTCTACATGTTATTAAAAATGGTACAAGACAAGATATTGTTTCAGCTGCAATAAACCGCTCATACCTGTGGGATTCTTGCACAGTGTTTGTCTTAGCCTAGAACATGAGACTTCATCGATCAGAGAGAGATTTTGCAGAATGGGTTTTAAAAGTAGGAGACGGAACAATCCCAAAACGTGCAAAAAACTTGCACCCAAAAGATGAATGTGACACAGTTGAAATCGACAAAAGATTGGTAATCAATGCGGATGCAGATACAGTTGAGGAAATTTCAAAACACACATATCCAAACTTTTGTCAATTATACAAAGACAAAACGTACCTGATGGAAAGAGTTGTTCTTACTCCAAGAAATGATCATGTTGATGAAGTCAATTCATTCATGCTTAATCTTGTGCCAGAAGAATGTAAGGAATATTTGAGTTCAGATAGCGTGGAAGATGAAGGAGAATGCATCATTCCAACACTAGCATTGTATCCTGTTGATTTTCTAAACTCACTCACATCGTCTGGACTGCCCGACCACAAATTAGTGTTGAAGACAAATGTTCCAGTAATGTTGTTAAGAAACATTAATCAACAAGAAGGATTATACAATGGAACTCGAATGATTGTTACACGCCTAGGTAACAAAGTGATCGAGGCAGAGATTATCACGGGCAGCCATGTTGGAAAAAAGATCTTCATCCCTAGAATAATAATGAGCCCAAGTGATACTAAATGCCATTCAAGCTAAAAAGAAGACAATTTTCTCTTCGAATATGCTATGGGATGACGATAGGTCAAACATTGAAAAAAGTGGAAATATACCTTCCCAATCCAGTGTTTAGCCATGGTCAGTTATACGTCGCACTTTCAAAGGTCACATCTTCTGAAGGACTTCGAATATTAAATTTGAAAAGCTCCAATATTTATTCAAATGAAGTGGAGAACATAGTATTCAAAGAAATATTTAATAATCTTTAAGAGTAAGTTATTAGTTTTATAAATTTTAAATGCGTTGTGATGCTCTTTGTTACTTAATAATTTTCTTTTTCTTTTTTTGCAGTTTCCTGATGATGCAGAAGCAAAAGGATATTGGCCAATGAAAGGCAAATCAATTCCATTAAGTTTAACCATTATTAATATATAATACATTATGATATATATATATATATATGTGTGTATTTAATATAATGAATCTTCTAAAATACTATATGATGCAATACCAAATGTAGAAATTGATACAATTTTATATTTCAATGTTAATCTTTTGAAGGTGACAAAGGAGTGGATCAACCAACATATGGGATACAACCCAAGGTAAACAGACTGCAACTTTAACCAAACACCATATGCAGTGAGTTTTGTCAGCAAATGTTTTGTTTTTAATATATGTATATTAATGCAAAGTTTAAACATTTTGGAATAGAAATGTAGTTGCCCACATTCCATGCAAAAGATTAAAAATAATTGGAGTTGCCAGACGAACAATTGTCAGATTATTCATGCAAAGTATAATTTGCTACACATTGGTCCGAAATTGGACATTTCAATATTTGGTTCTTAAAAACAAGTGTATTTATTAAGAGATCTTGAATATATTTTCATAAACAAACAAAAAATACATCCATATTCTTCTTACAATCACTTAGTACATAGTAACAAAAAGCATATTCATGGACCAATATAACTACCAGTTTTTCTTGGTCACACTTATCAACCCCAAATATAATGACAATCGATTCTATCCAATGCAAACAATTTGTGTTATGGTTTCGATACAAATAACATAACACAGAATGCAAAATAAAATTACCACAAATACCCAACCTTGAATGCAGAACGAAACCACTATATAAGAACAAAACAAGAAAAGTGTAGATCTTAACGAATCTCTCATTCTCTATACCCTAAACCAAGTTACAACTTTTGAAGAATTTGAATTAATTTCTCAGTGGAAGAATCTGATCCATAAGTACATAAGAGAAATATAACAAAAAGGAATCTGCTCTCCCTACCGGATCAAAGGATTAAAAAATTATCTCCGATGTCAGAGACGGTCGACGTAATAAAAAGAAAGACCCCAAAATTACAAACGTCGGAGGGAAAGAAGAAGCATATCGGAATTATAAAAAGAATGGCGCAGGAGGCAGAGGAACTTTATAATAAATGGGATTATCGGCTCCTGTTATTATTTAAAAAGGAGTTATTTAAAATAAAAAAAGTTATTTATTATTGAAGCCGTCTCACGGTCACAGTCTTTCGGATCGGACACCTTTTGGCTCCATGGACCGGTTACAGTCTTTCGGACCGGACACCTTTTGGCCCCATGGACAGGACCACATCTCAGACAGTAAACCTGCGACTCCGTGCAATAGCCAACAAGTCACGCACAACAAATAACCAAGCGAAACTGACTGATTCAGAAGAAAATCAGACTTAAAAAAAATCGAATCCACAACCTCATGTGGAAGGGATCTGTCATTTTACTTCTAATATCTGGTGACGACGCTAAATTGGTTTAGTGATAGGCGAAGAACAAAGAAAGATACAAATAAGCTTCTTTGGCAGTGAAGAAACAAAATAATAAACAGATCCAATCAAGTTATGAAATTCAAAATTACAATGCATCTATGTAAATAAAATGGTACAGGGTGCACAGAGAAAGCCCATCTTTGAACTGACCATCCTTCTCATACTTCTTCGCCACTACTAAAACTCATGTTTCCATTGATTTCCTCTATAAGCCCCAGAAAAAAATATGGTGGTAGCAATGGGCAGGCTTCGAATGACAAAAACAACGAGCACGCCCCCGGGGATATTGTATTAGTTTAAGGAAGCTTCTTTACTCTGACCGTGCCCTATTCCGGCCACTCTTATGGCTATTGTACAATGGCAGAAGCCAACGTGACCCGTGTTTCCTCTTCCCGTAGCACCGCCAGTAAAGCACTCCTAACGCTACTAGGCAGACTAGCGGAATAGCCCATCTGGTTAGGCAAGTCACGAAACACCAAGATTAGACGAGCATCATCATCATCAGACTTTTTGGTTTCAGAAAACTCGGGTTCATGCCTATGTTCCTAGAGATACATATGTTCTCCATCGAATGCACTCTTTCAGTTGATAATATACCCTATTTAGAGGAAGTAAACAAAAGCTGTCTGTAAACAATCAAGAAGAAGAGAGAATCTTGTAACTTACCTGTCCAAGTCAAGAACTGGGCTATAGACGACAGTTTCCCAAGTCGCTACAATGAAATGCCATACGGGGTTGTAATAAAGAGACTCTGCGGACCAGAACATCCTCGTGTATGTCTCCAAGAATATGAAGAGTATCCAGGCCGCCATCTCTAACAAGATGAATTTGATAATAAATCGCCCCACAACCACCATCACAAGAGAGAACGCGACCAACCAATTGAAGAGCCGGTTATTGTATTCCCTGATGAACAGTGACCGTGCCTTTCCCATCATCTGCAGATAGACAATGTTAATATTTCAAGTAAAGTTTAGCTGTGCCTTTTTTTCTCCCTATTTTGACAGTCGTTAAGGGAAAAAAAACATAAATTAACTACAGTTATTAAGTACTACCAAAAACAAAAACTTCAAATTAAATTTAGCAACATGGCATCATAGAATACAAAGCTCAATGCTTTGCATACAAAACTTGGAAATAAGTGCATATATTACCTTAGTCAATCTTTGCTCGTAATTTTGCCTTGAAGGACCAACGCATTGCTGCTCAAAACTCTGGTTGCAGTGTTGGATACCCGCATTGAATTTAGCCATGGATGGAAGTCGAAGAGTCTGTAGGTGGTCCATATCGTCCTCGCACTTCGTATATAATGCCTCACAGAGCTTTGAGGAATGGAATTCATTTGCAAGGACAAAATTCTTGTATACCTAAATAAGATTTTCAGAGCAAAAGGTCTCTAAGAAATTAAATTTGAAAATTCAACGTACTTATATACCACAAGAGAGGTTCATTGCCAACACAATTTTTCGACCAATACTCTCTTTTCATCTACTAGGCTTGCAATTAGCTGCATAAAACTCATGCAGTTAGTTGCATAAAACTCCTTAGCAATACAGAAATTTAGATTAGTATAACAAGTAATACCTCCTGCGTTTGTTCATCTAATTGCATGACAGATTTCTTCGCATGGTGTCGACCAAAATGCTGCTCATCAAAAGCTTTTATAGCTTCACCATGAGCCACTTCATGGGCATCCCGCAGAGATTCTTCCAACATTGGCAAACGTAACCTTGACATCCGCTCATTGTATAGCTTCACACATCGCTCAAGAATACCTTTGTTGAAAATCTCAACTAGTGATCCTGTGGATGGGATCTCCCCTTTATTTAAGGCATCCAGTATCTGAAAATTAAGACAAAATCATAAATATATATATATATAAGTACAAAATACACAAATTAAATAGTCAAACAAAAAATCGTTTTCAATTTTACACAGAGAATAAATACCTCACAATGTAAACAAACTAAAGCAAATTGCGTCATTTATATTTAAGAAACAAGAGAAAAGGCTGTTATTAAAGGGCAACTCGAAAATCACATTCATCCAAGACAAGTGTAATTATTTCTAATCACTTGCAAAAGTAGCTCAACGGCTTTTGGTTTCCTAGCACATACATAAACAGTACCACAAAATGCAGGCACATAGGACTATTGTTGCTCAGTCTAAATTTTTTTAACGTTTTGTGATTATTCAAAAATATGGAACCACACAGACCAGAAACGGCACTCACCTGTTCCAGAAAAGAAACGAACTCCTTCCCGTTTAGGGTTTTCCCCCTCACGATCTTTGGGCGGATAATATCACCAACAATCTTTTTCAACTGATCTCGTTTTGCAACATATGTAGAGTCAAGCTCTTCATCCTTCATATCACATAGCTTCGTACGCATCAGATGAGGCTACAAAACAAAAACAAGGAGCAAAATTACCACAAGGGAAACAACTACACATATGCTTTATCACCGAAGTATAAATGACTCGTATCTTTTGTAAGATCAGGTAAAACTCCTTGGCAATAGAGAAATTTTTCAACCATATACTATGAGTATCTAGACTAAAAAGACCTTCTGAGAAATAATAAATAAACGTTGTAAAGGTTATGACCCGCTGTACCTTTAGAGGCAAGAGCCACAAAGCACAATTTTTAAAGGCAAAAGGATTATGCAAAAAATTCTTTCAATACATCCCAATTATCATCCACTATGATTCAAGCATTCAATTTCTTTTTTCCAAGAAACATGCATGTCGAGAAGCTTTTACAAAAAAGAAACAAGTAAATAAACAAACACATACGGAGTCCATACTTGTGGTAAGCTAAAGGCTGTGCTGTTGTCACCCATTGTAGCTAAGGATTCTCGGATCTGGTTAACCTGAGAGAAACGATGACAGAGATAGCTTCTGAGATATGAACAGTGAAATCATTAATTTGTACCTGACAAAACCTAGAAGAAAAGTGCACCTGATCTATGTTTCTGTCACCTATAAAGACAGTAAAAAGAAAAAATCCATCAATAAGGACTGCTGACAAAAGAAATTGTCTGTGAAACATCAGTTGAAGAATTGAAAAGATTCAGAAGAACTCTCACCCTCTGTATTAGGGACACGTCTAAGAGCTTGATCCACCATTTCCTGTACCGATTTCCCTTCTGTTGACATTGTAATACTTTTAATCAAGTCCAATTCATTTGCATAAGTAAAGAGAAAACTGAAAGACCACAATGCACACAAAGTGTTGCAGGTAAATTTTGTGTATAGTAAGAAATGCATTTTGGGTTATGCAGACATTACGTAAGATCTAAGTACTATTCAACTTGAATTATAGATAGTTTACCTAGCAAAGCACAAAAAACTTACGCAGAAAATCACGCTGGATTAGCCACAAAAGCTTTGCAGGTTCAAACGCAACATCTTGGCCCTACAAGAAATGGAGAAAATCTAAACAAAACATCGGGAAGATTACAAGGATCAAGAACAACACCATAGAAGCAATTGTGAATTACCTTTACTCTGACCATTGGATTGCATGAACCAATGAAAGTAACCCGGTCAGTATTCATACAGGAAAGAAATAATTTCTATATACAATAGACTGAAAATGTACCGCAGTATCGAACAACAAACCTTCCATAAAACTCTTCTGCTAGCTCAACAGCAAAGGACAACCGAGAAATGTCAGCTTCACGGATCTGATTAAAACCCGTATCCGAGAGCAGAATGTGCACGAAGTTATGAAAAATGTGTTAGAACTCCATATTGCGTAAACAGCTTGTTAGAATATCAAAATTCTTCTCTGGTTTTGCTAGCATACTAAATTCATAAAAAGCATTAGAAAAAAGATAACACATAGAATGTTCCCTTTCCTCCTAACTGTATGCACTCTACGAACACCAAAAGAGGGAAGAAACAGCTAAGAATATCCAAGCTTCACAGGTTTCTTGCATATTCCAACTAAGTTAAAGAATCTTAAAACACAATAGATCTCAAACCCTTGACTCCAAAACATCACAGTAAGATTTTCCAATCACCAACTTTACACCTCCACAAGTTGTTTTTAACTATGAACTATAAAGATCTCTGAGACACTTTGGTCAAATGGTTTCCCAACAGAAATCACTACTTCAGTTTAAGAATAACGAGGTTTCTCGTAAGCTATTATGCAGGAGGGTCTTGAACACTGACTCTTAGTTGGGCTCTAAAACTGAAAACAGAACAAAAAATCCATTTGGCTCAAACATCGTGACCTCAGAAATCAACATAATCCATGGTCCACATGTAAGGCATAACTGTGAGACTCTCTAGCAACCTGAACCCATGCAGCCTTAACATGGATGCTAGAAGCATAAGTAGTCTGAAAAAAATATAGAGGTAGGACAACTTACCGTTTCAGGCAGATTATAGATAAGTACAGAACTCATCACTGTGGCCAAAGCAAAAATTCTGAAAACATCATCAGCAAATAAGTAAATATCCAGAGATCCCAGCAGCAACCAAACTCCAAAATATACAAAAACACACAGCATAATTACCGGTCATCATATACATTTGACTTTCCAACACTTTCAAATCCTTCAGTGTCGAGATAAAATACAGAAGTTTTTACTCCGTCAATCTCCAGCTCTATAGGTGTTCCCCAAACCCAAATGCCTATAAGCGATCAAGTTTAAAAAATTTCAAACAAAATCAATAATCCTTATCTAGGACAACATGTTTTTCAGAAAAAAATACTTGTGATGGGAAGGATCAATTTTTCCTCAGCGCATCATTTCAGCACCTTTTGTTTTCGTGTCTCGCATGTGACCAACACCAAAACCTGAAGATGCAAAATCATCATGAGCAAAAGTGTCGAAGTGAATAAGCTTTTCAACTAACAAAACTATCTATATAGGAGCTCCAGGCACAGAACCCAGATTTTTGCAATAAGAAGTACCTTCATAACAGGAAAGGGAAAGAAGCTGATTGAGTAGAAATGATTTGCCAGAACGATATGGACCGATCACCTAATTTGTCAACAGGAAAGATAATGAAAAGCCAAAAGCTGAGAACTACAACTAACAGAGAAGCATGCAAACTATCATTATCACGTACCGCAACAGCTGCAATGGGAGTTGTTATTTTGCTAATTGCTTCCAATCCTTCCCTACTAAGACGGAGCTTTGTATGACCAGGATCAGGTTCAACAATAGGAAAACTGCATAAGCAACACGGCACTGTTGGTGATTGGGAATGCGACATCACAAATGCTAAAATAATGTTTCCGTCAATCGAAAAAGAAATAATATCGAACGGGAAGATTTCTACCGCATCACAGGATCATTACCACAACTGCATTTGATGACAATAAATCCAAGCATAGTTCTCTACATTGATAGCATTTCTGCAAGAATGCACCTCTTTCCAAAGCCTAAAACTTTTAGCAACAGATTGCTACATACAATTTGCATCTCCTCTCCTGTTTGGAAAAATTTCGGGATTCTAGTTCTTCAACGTCATATTTATTATTGAGAAAACAAACGTAAATATTGATTTGCATCCATAGATTACGGACTGAATTCCAAACACTAAGGAACTTAACTTAAAGATGATTCCTACAGTAACTACAGAACATATCGCAATCAAATTGTGATGAAACAAAACCCTAAAGAGACCAACTAGTACTTACAATGAGATTCCAAGAATTCACAGGTATCCATCATAGAACAATACATTTCCATAGCATTTCCCACAACAGAAGAAATTAACTAATAGAATCCACAATGCATCAAGAAATTCAAAAAATCATGCCTTCAAAGGATCAAAATAATAGCTTCAACCCAGATTCCAATACACTAAAAGCAACAAATGCCCATTAAAAAAATCAAATCTGACGAATTTTCCTGGGAAAACCCAAAGAAGAAGAACGAGAATTCCACTTACGCCTGGTGAAAATTGTCGATCGAGAAAGAAGTTGACAGATATAGGCAGAGAGACAACAAGAATACGGAGACCCCACGAAAAATCTCCATGATCTGACAAAGATAGTGCACGATCTGTGTCTTGTCCCCAATACCGTTTCAAGTCAAAACCTGAGAATCACTACCCAATTCCAGAATACTGAGAAGAATCGATCATTAAGAAGAAGAAGAAGCGCCTGAGAGAGGGATCTCGTGGACCAAAGAAAAGAAAGAGGGGGAAAGGTTGCACGGAGCTTTAATGTAGGGTGAGGTGCACTGGATTGTAGAATATCGATATTACCATAAAACCCTCAAAGAATGTTAAAAACTTGGATTTTGGATGGGTATTATTGTAAAATGATAACACGTTTATTACCCTGGAAAAGGTATTAGAGAGGGTACTACAAGGACTTCTAGTACTACCCTCTTTTTGAAAAAAAAAATTCCAACATCCAATCTACCGACTTTTGCAGTCGAGACCGAACGTTCTGCCAGCCTGGAACGTCTGTTCTACCTCCAGAACAGACGGTCCGAAGTCCAGATTCCGAAAATTTCTGTTTTCGAGGTCCGATTACGCAATCATTGCATAATCTGATCAACTGTAACTCAAATAGACATGATTCATTCTTATGGATGGTCCATAGTGAATGAATACATGTAACTTAATCAAGATATAGTATATGCTTGATTGAGTGGGAGCTCCGAGATTGGGATTACATAATTCGAATGGATGGACTATTCGGATTATGAACAATCGTTGCACAGAAACCGGTTAGATCTAGGAGCCCTACGAGTAAAGCACTTGTCAAGGTCTCGATCGTACGTGTCATGGGCCATGCCAAAGTTGGGTGTGCCGTATTATCTTGGTGAGGCAAGATGGAGAAATGGTGGTTTTCATAGCTTGAAAGTAGATGCTTGATCTAAGTGTGGTTTCGAAAATCCCTTGTTTATGTAATGCTAAGTGTGTACCTCCCATTATTAGAGCGTCTGTCAAGGCATCGATCGTCCGTAACATGGGTCATGCCAAAGCTGAGCGTGCCGGATTATCTTTGTGAGGCAGGGTAGCAAATCGTGGTTCCTACAGCTTGAATATGGTTTATCTTGGGTTAAGTTGTCAAGTTTGACTTGAGACTTAATGGTACAGATGAGACGAGTATGCAATGATATTTGATATCATGGTCTCATAAAGGATCTAAGAGTCATATTGGATATGATTGACATTAGATGTCTACCTAAATAGCATAAGGATAGGTGTAACAATTTGTTCTTGTGTGAAATATGGATCTTAGTCCCATATAGAAAATTATTGTAGGGTTAGTTTTCTTTATGGGAATATAGCTTATCTTTACATATGTGCTGTCATTGTTTGATGTTGGACTAGCTGGTAGTGGATCATAGATAGATTGACACTGATTGATGATGGACTAGCTGGTAGTGGATCATTGATAGAATCTGCATGTAGATGTGTTTTCGTTCTGTTTTGTCTTTTTATGTAGGACATAGCGTTAACCGGTATTGTACCGAAGTTGACGATGCGATCTATCCTTATGAAGGATAAGACTCTAACCATGGCTTCTAGATCGATCATTGATGCTTATCGGAAGCATGTGGATGATGATCCGGACAAGTCTAGCTTGACGTTTGGAAACATGACCTCACAATTGCGTAAGCGATTAGAGGACATGGACGATTCTTTGATAGTTGATCAGTTGAATGCGTCATTCCAAAAAGAGAGCTGAAAGCCATGGTAAGAGTGAAATGGTAGTTGTTGGAAAGAATTCCAGCAAAAGGAAGCGTTCCAAGAGCAAGGGCAAGTGGAAAGTGACAAGCGTTGTCATTGAACCTAAGCCTAAGTCCAAAAAGGAAGAGTGTTATTTCTGTCATACCGTTGGGCATTGGAACAGAAATTGTACACTATACCTGGAAGATCAGGAGAAGAAGAAGCTTAGAAAAGAAGAAGCTTAAAGAAGCTTTGACTTCTGGTGTCTTCGTTATAGAGGCTAATTTGTTTACTTCTACGTCGTGGGTATTCGATACTGGAAGCGCCTCGCATATTTGTGGAAATGTGCAAGGGTTGCGAGGAAGTAGACAATTGACAAAAGGAGAAGTAGATCTCCGCGTTGGGAATGGAGCAAAAGTTGCTGCATTAGCCGTCGGGACTTATGATCTGACTTTACCTTCTTGACTTGTATTGGAGTTACATGATTGTTATTTTGTTCTTGCTATCAGTAAGAACATTATATCAATTTTATGCTTAGACTCGGATGGTTTTAGATTTGTTATTGAGAACAAATGTCTATCCATTTATAGAGGTGATTTATTCTATGGTAAAGGTTACCAGTTTAATAGCCTTTATGTTTTGGATGACGAACCGTCAAGATACAGGTCAATCTATAACGTTTGTACCAAACGGAGCAAATCGTGGTTCCTACAGCTTGAATATGGTTTATCTTGGGTTAAGTTGTCAAGTTTGACTTGAGATTTAATGGTACAGATGAGACCAATATGCAATGATATTTGATATCATAGTCTCATAAAGGATCTAAGAGTCATATTAGATATGATTGACATTAGATGTCTACCTAAATA